>NC_045144.1:6967385-7267385 GCF_008831285.2 Nymphaea colorata
AAAATTTCTTCAGATTTTTTTTTTCCGTTACCGGGGACCTTGCCGACTGGTGGAGCTCCAATCAAAAACGAGAAACGAGGTTGGCAGGAGAAGATGGCAGCGAGGAAGGGTGAGATGGGCTAAATCGACATCTCTTACGATGATCTTTTAGGCGTTGCAGAGCAGACTTGATTGGATCGCCCCATTGCTGAAAAAAACTTAGAATTCCTTTTGCAGCGGCTCCTCACGAATCATCTCCAAGCTCTGATACCATGTTGAGAAGTATGCAATGAGAAAAAACAGAGATTGCAAGTGAAGGAAAAACTGTAAGACAGTAATTACGTGGTTTGGCTTGAAGCCTACATCCACGAGAGAAAGGGGAACTCTTCTTCATTCTGTTTTTTTTCACACCTTTACAGCAGGGGTACACCCCATTATATAGGTTTCACAGATTGAGATAGGAACAGATTTTTAGGGATTAACAAGAATCTTCAGTTGCTGCCGTTAGAGATGCTCCTTGATCACGACAATCTTGGTGTGGACGATTTGATGAGGAACACACACCAGCGTCCAATCTTCTCCCAAAAGTGGTAGATCTTCTAATATCTCTTTATGATATTTTCGCCCCATCTCTTTGTAACTAACAAACGGCACACAGCTCTACAGCCTCTCCCTCGCTGTGCTCAGCCGTTCCTGGGCCACCCAGAAGGCCAAGCGCAAAAGGCAATTGCTGGACGAGTTGAGAGTGCGGCGAGATGGCGTGCCCCCGTGGGTGAATAAGCAGGCATTGGAGTTTGCCTCTGGTAGGAGGATGGCCCTCCAGACGGTGGGGAGCGTCGTTGTGGCGCAGGACGGGTCCGGCAACTATCTCACCATCGGCCACGCCATCGCCGCCGCTCCGGCGAAGAACGACGGGAGCAAGGGGTTCTTTCTGATCCGGGTGAAGGCAGGGTGTACAATGAGTACGTTACATTGGACAAGAAGAAGAAGTACGTAATGATGGTCGGCGGCGCCTGAATGACGATCATCACCAGCCAGCGCAGCGTCGGAGACGGCTCCACCACTTTCAATGGTTACATGTCCCTTGATGCCTAGAGCAATTTTTATGGGTTTGTTGATGAATTTCTAACCTTATTAATTAGCCTGTTACAAATTAATTTTCATCAATTTCTCGACATATATTGTGTTCATCCTTCTAGCATATAGATAAGTTTTTTTCTTTAAAAAAAAGTGGATTTTTTTTTTTTGTTGATGAACAAATTGAAGCTAGAAATTTTTATGAGAGAGTTAAATTATAGTTGCAAAATTTTAACATGAATTGAAATATTATTTTTAAAACTTTTTATATAAAATAAGATTTTTAATTTTTTTAGGGCTAGGGCTCAGCAAGCCCCTTTGGCTCCACTCCTGTTGATGAGAAATCCTTCAAAGCCAACACCATGAGGAGTAAAATGAGCAACAAAGAGTGCCAACTTTAAAGCCCAAATCACAATGCTACTCCTAACTTAAGAACTATTTTGAATATAAATAAACAAGGCTTCGTCGTAGAAAACCAATTTCTAATGTAGTCGCCATGGTTGCAGTGGTGCTGGGCCAAGGCTTGGTGGCGATTGGCATCACGGTCTCGAACACGGCGGGGTGAACCAAGGGGGAAGCGGTTGCCGTCCGAAACAGTGCCGACCTGTCCGCCTTCGACAGATGCATCTCCGTGGGCTGCCAAGATAGTCTCTACGCCCATTCCCTGAGTCAGTCCTACAGAGAATGCGACGTCTATGGCACCGTCGATTTCTTCTTCGCGGCAACGCAGCAGCCGTCTTCCAAAACTGCAACCTCTACGCCAGACTCAAATACCAACACGGCCACGGCTCAGGGGAGAAGAGAACCGTCCCCAACCAGAACACCGGAACCTCCTTCATCAACTGCAATGTCCTGGCTGCTTCTGAATTGTCCGGGAACTCCAAGGTCAAAACATTTCTTGGGCGGCCATGGAGGCAGTACTCGAGTCGAGAGCAGTGTTCATGAAGTCTAATCTTGGTAGCCTGATTAATTCCCGCTGGTTGGTCTCCTTGGTCTGGAAATTTTGCTGGAAGAGTCAAGTGGCCTGGATTCTCTGTGGTGGCTGCCAATGATGCCCAACGCTTGACGGTGTCTAGTTTTGTACAAGTTGGTGATTGGTTGCGGGCTGGTTTAGATCTGTGGAAATCCTACTTGGTTGCCTTTCATTCGTTTGTTTGTTGATTTATATGTGAATTTGAAGAACTTGCAAAGATATTGTGCAAGTTTGATTTGAAGATGGATTTGTTTGTACACGTTTAAATGAATAAAATTTTTTGGCTAGTGGATCTTTTTATGGTAGCGAACATTTGAAAGTTCTTTATGAAGATATGGCTGTGAAATAAAAAGAACATTATTGTGTGTGTATATATATATATATATAATATGCAATTTTCCTCTTTATCTAGTGTCATGGGGACTTAGGTAAAGAGAATGCTTAACTTGATGTGGCAACCCAATTCTGTATGACCCATTAAAGCTCATGAGAATAGAACAAGACCAGCTAACAACTTGTACAACACTGGTCTGACCAATTATGTTAGGACTTTTTAATACCAAAACTAAAAAGTATATAGTTTTATTTAACATAGTCACAAAAACACGTTTTTGTTTTGAAGATAAATTAACTAGCCGTTTAAAACTTAAAAAAAAATTGCATTTTTTAAAAAAACATTAAAAAACGAAAAAAGCACTATTTTAACACTCTTTTAATGCATTTTTCGTGTTTTTTTAGTTTTTTCATTTTTTTAATGCCAAATAGTTTTTTTTTTTGTTGCAACTCTAGTGATGTTTATGTTATTAGTTTATCACTTATTTTATTTTTCTCTCAATTTTAGTTTCTTAAAATTTTTAAAAAAAAATCGAATTTTTTTTATTTTTTTCAAGCTCGCCGTATTATGCTCAAAAAAAACATCGCCGTCAAAAACTCCAAAACATTATTTGAACCACAATCACCCACCACCTTCAGTTCCACAACCCTATGTGATAATTTTTATCTTGAACTAAATAAACATGGCAACAAAGTACCTTGCACCTTGTTTAAATTGGTAGATTTATAATGAGCAGCGGTGTTTCGGTTAACATGCTTCAGATCATATTTGAAAATGTACGTATATTAGAGTTTTTTTTTTATTAGTTCAAGTAATTTAGCTGATTTGAATAGGCCGATTCACTGAGCAGACAATCCTGCTTATTCATTTAAGAATTTGATTTTCACGACGCCATCGCCATCCATTCCATCTAATTGATACAAAAGATCATTATTATTGAATTTGGAGTTCTGAGAGCAAGTTGACAAGAAAATCTTTCGTACTGAAGAGCAAGGAAATCAAATCCAAATCTCAAGTAATATTTCTTAATCGATTTTTGTCATCCCCACAACATGTTCATTGATTAGGGGAAGCGAGTTACTTTGTTTCCATTTACATGTTTCAGAAACAATTGGACGGACGTGCACAAGTTTTGGCGTTCCCGAGATACGCGGAAAAGGTTTCCGTCGCGTTTTCTTGGTTGGTTTCCATTTTTGGACAACCGTCCAATTTTCTGCCGATTTCGACAACTTTTTGAATGCTTCGCGGGTTAAACAAGAGCGAGAGTTCGCGCTCTGCAATTGACTGGTGCGTGCTCTTCACTCCGTCCCCCCACTCTCTCCTTCTCCTTCTCTCTCCATTCCAAAGGGATCGTCCTGGTGGGTGGGTACTTGGGGTTTCAGGCAGAGGCAAAGCCGGTGGAATGCGACCAATTTTTCTGGCTTCGAGACCCCTTTGCCGTGTTCCTTGGGTTTCCGAATCTGAGAAACCTAATGTGGACTCTCGCAGCAGATGAAGGCCTTTGAAGATCGTCTAATCGCAGTCTTAAACCTTCTCTCGCACCAGACGAATGCTTCATAGCCTGCTCGCCTCCTTGGCAGCCATTCGGAGGGTCTGATTGTAGGTACTGTTCGTTTCTTCTTTTCTTTCCTTCATACCTAAACCGCTGCCCGTTAAATAAGCTCTTCTATTATTCTCTCTCATGTTTCCATCTTATTCGTGTTGTTTTACCACTTTTTTTTTTATTGTTCCTTCTTCACCGCTCTCAATCTTGAACGCTTTTGTTTGCTCGCTTTAGAATGCGAATTTTCTTGCCGATGCCTCATTTTCCCCGATTCTCTAAAGTTGCAATAGAGCTTTTTGTGCTCCCGTTAAGTTCCTTCCGCGAACCCATGAATCGATGCTTCACTTGGCTGATTTGTATTCGATTCCTTTTGTTTGTCGTGTATTTCTCCTTTATTTTATAACTTTCATCTGATGTTATTTTCATATTCTTCCATTATTATGTTATTGTGCTGCGGTGTTTTCCATGAACGACATTTAGTTGACTGTTGCTGAAAACCACGCTCGCCTAAGATTTTCTTAGTTTTACCCCTTTTTGTGTCCATATACGTTTTTTCATGGCACGGAATTCCAATTTGGGTTTTGTCTCTGCAATATCTTTGATTGTTATGAGGTGTGGTGGTTGGATGATTGACTTTGGTTACATGATCTTGCAATCAAATGTCTAGATTATGTTGCTTTTCATCTTTTTTATTCTCTTCAGTCTCCATCGCCAAAGCTCGGTTTTACAGGGACTGTTTTTTACTTTTTTATGTTTAAAACTTCTAATTTTGATTGTCACGAGGCATATGGTTCAGTGCCTCTAGGTGGACGAGGTGTATTCTACTTGTTGATGTGAAACCAGATTAGCATGAACTAAGTGTTTACTGCATCAATTATTTCATAATTTTCAAAAGCTTAACATATTCTTCCAAATTTTCAAAACATTTTTGAGTGTTGTTGTTTATAAGTCATAAAATTTCAAACAATTTCAAAACTCTTGAACTACTTGCACTACTTGAAAAATTCTTTTCTCATTTTGCAAAACTCTTGCACTTTTTTAACTTTTTGCAAGAAACATTAACTTTTTTACTAACTCAACAAATTTTATAGAGGATTTTTTCAAAATGTTTAAATGGTTTTAAAATTTATCATCTTTCAAGCTTTGCAACTCCTAACTTTATTTTACAAATGACCTTTTTAAAGAGTGTCATTCAAATGGTACTTTATGTAGATTTTTTCAAATCCAGCTTTCACAGGTTTTATGTACTCAAAACTTTCATGAATAAAATTATGAATTTTCATAATTTTCAAAAGGTTAAAACATTCTTCTAAATTTTTGAAACATTTTTGAATGTTGTTGTTTATAACTCATAAAATTTCAAAACTCTTGAACTACTTGCACTACTTGATTTTTTTTTTCTTTTTGCAAAACCCTTGCACTTTTTTAACTTTTTACAAGAAACATTAACTTTTTGACTAACTCAACATATTTTATAGAGAAATTTTCAAAATTTTTAAATAGTTTTAAAATTTCTCATCTTTTAGGCTTTGCAACCCCCAACTTTATTTTACAAATGGCCTTTTTAAAGAGGGTCATCCAAATGGTACTTTATGTAGATGCTTTCAAACTCAACGTTCACAAGTTTTATATACTCAAACTTTCATGAATAAAATTATGAAATCTTCATAATTTTCAAAAGCTTAACACATTCTTCTAAATTTTCAAAACATTTTTGTAATTTCAAACCATTTCAAAACTCTTGAACTACTGGCACTACTTGAAAGTTTGGAAAATGTGAAAACAAAAAGACTCATGATGTTGGCAAATATGTAAAAGAAAGTAATAACAAATATTCTACCTTGTTTCAGGTTATTATAGTTCCCTGTGGTTTCAATGAAGGTTGTGGCCAAAGAAGAGACAGCGAAGAGACAACTATTCAAAAGGATCTATCAATTGAAGTTTGCTATACATCATGACAATACTAATATGTTTCAAGTAAATCTTGGGGGACCTAAAATTAAACGAGAAAATATCAAATATGATGTCAAATGTTTAAGTTGTTAGATAATAAAAGTGGAACAGCAGTCAGTGGCTTGGTGGTTTGCTAAAAGGATCGTTTATTTCACTGTGAAATTGGGATGATAATACCATGGATTTTGTGACAGAATTATGAGGTAAAATAATGCTATTTGTGTGACTATTGTGTTCGACTCACCAGGCCTTCTGATTTTCTACAAAGAGCAATCAGTCACTCTCTTGAAATCCTTATGGATTTGTAATTTGTATGTAAATGAAATTGGTAAACTACATGGTACACAAAATCCATTACTACTGATTAAGATTCACAATTTAATTCTTGACCTGGGGACTACTGCTGAAAGGATTGAACACTAAAGTTAGAAAGACTATGACTTTTAATCCCCAATTGAATGGGTAATTGGAATGAACGATTCAAACTCTAAAAGATATGTTATGAGCATGGCCACTAAAGGAAAAGGTGATTAGGATAAACATATGAAATTGACAGAATGCGCCTATAATAATAGCTCTCATTCTTGTGTGGAGATAACACCAAGTGAAGTTCAGTTTGGAAAACCACATTGAACGCCTTTTTGTGAACTAAATCTAGAGATTATAAGATCGAGAACACCTTAGTCCTAGAAGACTATTCTGACTAAGTGACTAATTGATCAGTAAAAAAGAAAAGGAACTTGATTGTAACTCAAAGCAGACAAGAATTATATGCTAATGACAGATTCAAAGTTTGAGGTACAAGTTCATGTATTTCTGATGATTTTACTGCAAAGGGTGCCTTTCGTACACACTTTGTCTATCATACTCTCGTACCATGATGTTCTAAAATTGCTGTACGTGGACACACTTGCCCGTACCAAGACCCATATCTATGTGACTTAGATTATAATATAAGTGTAAATTGAATTTTTGACTTACTATAAAGGGTAGTTCAGGAATATGTATATATATGTGGTGATAAGCCTGAATTTCAATATAAAATATCAAATTTTATGGTTAGGTACAAGTTGGATGATTGTAGAATGTATATGTATGTGTGTGCACACATACATGCATGTGTGTGTTTATAACAAAAAGGGTATTATTGGAAAAACCAGAAAAAAAATGTGCAGCAGAGGGGTCATGGATGTAAATGGGTGATTTTTGGAATTCTTGTATTAGTTAATGTTGACTATGTTATTCCTTTAAAAGGATACATAATATATATAATTATGCATATATCTAACGTCTATGCACAAAAGGGAGATATGGGAGGGGAGTTGGGTTTGACCCAATGGTCCACACCAACTCAGCTCCACTCACCACCTCCCATGTCTTGTCCAAAATAAAAACAGCTAGAGATGGGAGAGGAAGTCTTACTGGCAGAATGAGGTAGAGGGAGATCAGAGGCTGTGCAAGAGAAAGAGGGAAGGAGAGAGAGAGAGAGAAGGGAGTGAGGCAGAGAGCAGAAGGAATACATGGGAGAAAAAAAAAAAAAAAAGAAAGAGAAGCTGCAACAACTGCAAGTGAAGGGGAAAAAACTCACAGAGGTGGAGGGCAGAGAGAGTATGTGGGTGGCGGAAAAGAAGAAAGAGAAGCAGCAACAACAACAAGTAAAGAGGAAAAAATGGAAGAAGCTCACAGCAGCATCAATAGGAGCAGAGAAGGAGGAGGAGGACAGCAAAGTAAAAACAAAACTACATTAAAAAATATGCACAAGAAATATCCTTATATACAAATCATACAAATACTGTTCACTGCAAAATACATGAAGTTACGAACTTATAGAAATAGTAATGTAAAACAAGATATACAAATATATAAGTGCTCACATACATTCTTACAGCAAGTTCTGTTGCTTTTGTTATTCATGGGTAAAATAGAATGTATTTCTGAACTTTCTGCTGTTGCTACATTCTTCCCAGAAATTCAAGATGCTAATCTTGTGTGGTCCATTGCATGTCTCATGGGTGTGGGTACTGGTGCGATATGGGAATGGTGGTGCAGGTATGGGTACACCAGTTTTAAAATTATGGGTACGGGGTACAGCAGAGCATGAATATAAATATGTACATTATATATATAATAATCTGCAAAAGTTCTCAAATTAAAGAAAGGGGAGAAAAATATAAAATCTAGGTGGAAGGGAAATAAAAAGAAGCGAACAATGAAAATTAAAGCAAAAATTTGAAAAGATAAATTTTTAAGTTTTTAAAATACAGCCGTACCTGCGTCCCGACACGGGTACTTGGCCATAACACACGTACCAGGGTGACATAGGGTCCATTCCCTGTGGCAAAAGCAACTTGACCAAAATATTAAAGTTACATGTTTTGTGACTAAGTTAATTCATTCTTTGCTGTTATCTACTAAAGCTATATCACAAAATCCAGACACGAAGTTGTCCTTCTATTGTTTGCAGATTAGTGGCATAAATGGTTGACATAAGCAAATGACTAGCTTAAAAACACTCTGAGTAAATGTCCACGTTGATCTTTTCCTCTCAATTTCTGGTTCTCAATGCATAGGAATGGAACTCATGCACCATAATATTATGGTGAGTGTATTGCACAACTGTATGCCATCTGGTCAAGTTCCTGAATGTTGGTGTAGGTTTTTGACGACAGCCTGACTGGCCCCATGCAATATGCAAAATTGACAAGAAAAAGGGCATCTCAAGAGTATGTTTCTCCTTAATAGATGTGCTTTATCCTTCCAGAGTTAAATGTTCTAGTGTTAATGATGAAAGTGCTGTTTCCTCTACAGCTTCTTTTCTTTTGTAATTTTCTGTTCTCTGCTAGGTTTGTAGTTTGCTTGTTCTGATCCTAATTCATGGGCAGGTTTTAGTTGGGTAAGACTTGTAAACATTGAATTGTCTTTGGTTTTGATTTTGAATCACAATAATCAATTTAATGGTGATTAACTTTCTTGAAATACATTTGCACGTACTTCAAAATGAGAGTAATTCATGCTCACAGGATCTCCATATAAATTTGATTGTCAAAATAAGTACGCCATTTGCACACACATAAGTCATAAACAGACGTGAGATCAGTTGCCATATCTGAAATAGACTCATATATTAAATAGTAGACCCTTCATAATAAATCTGCATACTAATTTCACTAGCTTCCATTTGCTACTCAAGGATCTGCAATTAGTTGTCTTGTACTTAAAAAACTTAATTTGCACTAGGTAATGGAAAACATGTGGCATTGAAACATTTAACTAATATTCCTGCTTCAACTGTCTCAATTTACAACCCCAAGGTGCAAAGGGCTCAGATGAGGTGACCTGCTTCTTGCATTTATGCCTAGGCGATCTTCACATTCATAGTGGCATTACCTTGCAGGGATTTGTCTAATGCAGCTACTTCTTGTATGAAACAAAGCCTGTAAGAGTCCCCATATCATCTCATGATTTGCATATTCTTTTCATCCATTACATTCCTCACTGTCACTGACAATCACCATTACCATTCTTCTGCAATCTAGTTAAACAATGTAAAGGCACAGGAAAAAGAGCAAGCTTCTTTCTTTGCATTTTGAACTTGTGACGGTGGAAGCTTTTTCAGAACCATCAAGTAGCTGGTTTACTCATTGTAATAACATTTTTGTATTGCACATTGATGCAGTAACATCATACATTATCCCTTGAAGGAATGCTGCAATTGTCGTAAACCAAAATGTGAGGTTACTCTCCTCGTTTTTCTTTTAAACCCAAGCCTGGAATTGTTCTTCCAATGCTGGGCCTACAATTCTTTTAAATGACATTCTAATAGCTTTTCTTGTCAGATTTTTCTTTTCACATAAATTGCTACCGATGGTTAGTATCAAACCAATGATGCACACCATCTATACGCTGCCTGTCTGACCAACTATGTTATGCATACTTTACTCAGTCTATCAAAAACCAATTCACCATAAACCAATTCAATACTCTTAATGGGTGGATTTATCTGAATGAATCTGGCACAGTTCCAAGATCTATATTTGATGGCTAACCTTGAAAGGCCCGGAATAGGGATGAAATTGAGTTAAAATTGTGGTTGTAGATCTAGATCTTCAATAATTTGCCAGATTACTACATGAAAAATGGGCTCTTTAATCACCAAACATTCGTTAATTTGATTTTTTTTTCCTTGTATCAATCAAACGTTCAAATTAGTAAACTCGGACATTCCATCAGGTAGTTTCAAGAGAGAGAGAGAATTGACATGCTTTTTGTTTCTTTCTATTTTAACTGCGGAAGAAATCTATAAAGTTTTTGCTGGCCATTACTGTTTGAAGATCAAAGTTTAATTTACATTCCTTCATTTTTGCAGAGTAAGGCAAGGTAGTTCATAGCAACACAGCAGTCGATCGAGTAATCATAAGGATTTCCAAGAAGATTGAATCCTTCAACTCTTCTTAGATCTCATGGAGAAGAAGAATGAAAGGAACAATAATGGTGGGTGCATCAGCAAATCAAGAATGGGGAGGCAGAAGATAGAGATAAAGAAGATAATCAACGAGGAGGCTCGTCAGGTCTGCTTCTCAAAGCGACGAAATGGGCTCATCAAGAAGGCCGGAGAGCTCTGCATTCTCTGTGGTGTTGAGATTGCCATCATCGTCTTCTCTCCCGCTGGCAAGGCCTTCTCCTACGGCGACCCCTCCGTTGATGCTGTCATCAACCGCTTCATCGACCCTTCCTCCCACGTCCCCACCCCTCCCGACGCCCACTATGCGTCTACCATTGATGAGCTCAACCGCCAGAATGACGAGCTCGTCCAACAGATCGAAGTCGAGAAGAAGCGCCGTGTCCTGCTACAAAAGCTGCACCGGAGCGAGGGGTGCGACTTCTGGGACGCCAACATGGAGAACTTCTCGCTCGAGCAGCTCGAGGAGTTGAAGGGCACCCTGGAGGAGATGAGGTTGGCTCTGGCCAAGCACGCCAATGAGCTCACGATGGGAATGGCGGCGATGCATCTACCATCCGCCACCAGTCACCACAACCAATTTCCTCTGCCGTCTCTCCCTCCTCCTCCTTATGCTTCGGCCAGTTACTCCTCTGCTCCTCTGCCATCCAGCTCCTTCCTTGGTGGCCACAACGCCAACTCCATGACCATCCCGTTCACTTATAGCAACAACGCTTTCATGGTGTCCTCCTCCAACTCTCACGGAACCATGGCAACCTCCGGCGATTATTTCCTTAGTAACCATGCTGCTGGCTGGCCAGTCTACCCGCTTTAAGGATTTCTCTTACTCCTTAGCCAGACCGGAACATCTAGTGTCCATGCTCCCCATGTTAGATGCAATGTAGAGTCTAGTGCACCTTAGACCATTTTTTATTGTTCATAACTGTTGCCTCTCGTTGATCAATTGTTTAGAGATTGTATTGAAATTTTCGATGTATATTTATGGCTCCTTCTGCCACCGATTTTTCTTGGCCTGAGGAAAAAATAAAATAAAACAGAAATTAAGTTGCAAAAAAAGGAATACGTGTTACTGTATCTACGCTTTAGTGCAAGAATCGTGAGTTGATAATCTGTTCCATGCACACATTAGTTAATCTACTGAACATTATGGTTTGCGCTTTGCGTGCACCCATTAAAGATCACTTGAGTTCATCATGCGCAATCGCTTTTCCTTTTGATACTCATTTAGATCTGATAACAAAGATATGAGCAGCATGAGATTTATTGTAATTAATTAGTGATTACCACTTAAAAGAACATTAAACTTTGCCTAACTTTCATTTTCTCTCTTGTTACTTCCCTTCCCATAGTGAAATGGGTAGTTTTTACATGAAAAAGGAAAGAGTAGCATGTGCATGACACCTACCCCTTGAAGTGGGTAGAAGAACACATGTCATGCACCGGAAGCCATGTACGGTGCAATGGGATGGGCGTAACCAGGGGGGGCCGCCCGGGCCATGGCCTGGGTGAGCTCAGGAAAAAAAAAATTATATTGAAAAAATCAATTTTTTTTAGTTTGGCCCGATCGATCGCTCCTCTTGGTCCGACCTTGGCCAAATTTTTTTTTTTATATTGAAAAAATCAATTTTTTTTAGTTTGGCCCGATTGATCGTTCCTTTTGGTCCGACCTTGGCCCGGCCCGCAAATCGTCTTAGCCCGACCCTACAAAAAATCCTGGCTCCGCCCTTGGGCGTAACCACCTCCAGCATTGAGCAGATGCTGAAATTAATGAGCATATCAAAAGCAAACTAAAATGAAGGAGAAAATCTCAATAGAAGCTCTTTATGTTAGAAGTTTATGGTGCCGTAAATGAAAAATATATTTTGAGTTTAATGATAATAAAAAAGAAATTTTTAGAGCAACGTTGGATGTATGATTTCTATGTAATGAGATGCTGCATACACTATCAACCCTAGGGTCGATGGGTCTGCCCTTTTTGTGGACGTAGGTGATTAAACATGGAACCATGTTAAATTTCAATACTTTATGGCGTAAAAGCAATGCAATATGGCCTCAAGTATAGAATGAGCATTATCAAATGCAAGCCAAAATCAAGAAGAAAAATCTTAATAGAAGATTTTTATGGTAGAAGAACATATATATATATATATATATATATATATTATATATATATATATATATATTATATATATATATATATATATATATATATCCATTGACATATTTACCTAAACAAAGAAAATAAAATAAAAACAAGCTATTTCTAGTCAATATGTTTCATAATGGGTCTAAGGGGTTGCCTTGAACAATCCTTCCACTCCTTGGCCACTGGTTAAGGAGGCCATATCGGGCCCCATGCTTTGTTGGCAACGGTTTGAGGCTATCGTGACTATACAAAGTAAGTTCTATTTTTTGCAATACGGCTAATGTAGACCAGAAAATTTTGGCCCAAAAAAAAGAAAGAAATTAATCTCAAAAGATGTATATGGTAATGCAATATTGTCCCTAGTTACTTTCAATCTTTATGTGCATAGTGATGCTTAATATATGAATTTTTCACTCCGGATCAATTATACCTACAACATTTTAAGAGTATCTTCTCAGGATGTATTTTTTATATGTAGATTAGGAATCAAATTGAACTGTCACATCCAAAATATCCTAAAATAACATCATTTGGCATCATCTTTTATAGATACAATCTTTTAAAATGTCACATTTTCCCAAAATAATAATGCAATAGAAGCAGTATTTCTCACATTTGGCATTAAACAATTTCATTACAAATTGTCCTGAAAAAGAAGGACATCTTCACCCCAAGATGTATTGTAAGAGATCACAAGGATATATAGAGGCCCTATTGATAGCTTCGACCAATCCAATTTTTAGCGAGAGAGAGAGAGAGCTTTATCTCATGTCGCCCCTGTTATGAATGAAAACCACTGCACCGCATCCCAGTTAATTTCCAAGTAGTATCAAGCATGTCAGTGTCTCTATTATATATCGTTCTTCTTCTTCTTCTTGTTTTTGTTCTTCTTCTTGTATAATGAATTCTTTGGTTCTTTGCTCTTCTTGAAGTTATTCCTCACTAACACAGTCTTTTGTCTTGGTGTTTCTCTTCATGGGTTTCAGTTATGTGAACAAAAATCTGTTTAAAGTGCATAGTTATACAAATTTAAATTTTTAAAGGGTAAAAAGAAAATGCAGACGAGAAAGATTTCCTTGAAGTGGGTTGTGGTCAAATGCCCACACACTACCCACAGCTGCTCCTCCCTGGGTTGAGACACCTCTAGATGGCAAACAACTACATGAGTTGGGTAAGAAACGCTCTTCTGTTTATATATATATATATATATATATGACACTCTTTATATAAAACACTCTATGGCAGTGAACAGTACACTTTCCGAATGTCTGCATTGAACAAAAACTAGAGTAAGCTAGAGCAACTCAAGATAATCCAAAAATTCGATCTTTCAGAAGAGAAACCATTTAATGAACAAAAAAAAGATGCAATAAATCAATAAAAAACGATCAGATCCAAATCATCCACGTCAAATCAGCGTATAAACTCGTCGAGGCAAGAGAGGGTCAACCAAACCTTTGTATAATTCAGTTGAACGAGGTGCCGGGAGAAAAACGAGATGTTCTCGAGGACAAACCCGTGAATCGAAATGGGAAAAAAAACCCTACAAGGAGGAGATGTTGGACGAGAGGAAAGAGAAGAGAAAAGCGGAGCAGAGACTGAGAAGGGCGGGTTAGGTGGATCCTTACGTAGGGGATCGCAGCAAACAACAGCTTTAACCGGAGGCAAGGGTTGGAGATCGGCTTAACCGTCGTTAATCCTTTCGGTGTGTGAGTTGAGGCCCTCAATGGGTTCGAACCCGCACCTCGGATTAAGCTGTCGTTTGCTGCGATCCCCTATATAAGGAATCCACTTCACCCGTCTTGTTCAGTCTTTGCTCATCTTTTCTCTTCTCTTTTCTCTTGTCCAGCATCTTTTCTCTTCTCTTTTCTCTTGTCCAGCATTTCTTCCTTTTAGGGTTTTTTTCCCCATTTCGATTCGCGGGTTCGTCCTCGCCAACATCTGGTTTTTCTACGGGCACGTCGTTCGACCAATTTATACAAAGGTTTGGTTGACCCTCTCTTGCGTCGAGGAGTTTATACGCTGATTTGACGTTGATCTGATCTCTTTTGATTGATTTATGTGCTTTTTTTTTTTTGTTCATTAAATGCTTTCTCTTGTGAAAGATCCAATTTTTGGATGATTTTTGGTGTTGTTAGCGCACTTAAATGCATGCCTTTGAAATTATACTATAATTATTCAAATGGCCTCTCTCTTTGCAACATCACCCGATTAACTTTAAGCTAATGACTATCATGTTCTTGCTCCTAATAATTAACTTCTTATCCCACAGATAATAGCACCAACTTTTCATCCAGATTAAATATATTTACTCTACCACTGGTAAATTAATCAGTTATTCGCAGAAAAACCTTGTTCTTTCCGCTTATATATATATATATATATATATGACACTCTTTGTATATAACACTCTATAGCAGTGAACAGTACACTTTCTTAATGTCTGCATTGAGAACAGTAGCAAGAACAAAAACTTGAGTAGGGTAGAGCATCTAACCGCTCAACTCGAGATCCATGGCAACCGTGTACTGTAATCCAAGTGGAAGAAATCAAATGCATGCTTAGGCCTCTCCCTAGCTTTGCACCATTGTCTACTCTGTTGTGTTCATTCAAATGGTCTCTCTCTTTGTAACTATGAACATCTCTTCTGCAAGTATGTTCACATATTGAAAGTATACGTGGATGCAGTGGACGTCATGACTGCTCCATGTACAGCAAAAGAAGGAGGCCATTTGAGTGAACACGACGTAGACGATGGTGCCAAGCCAGATAATGAGGAGTCTGAGCATGCATTTGACTTCTTCCACTTGAAAACCATACACAGTTGCCATGGATTTCGACTTGAGTGGTCAGATACTTCAATTTCTGCTTTTAAAAGGAATGGAAAATGATTGATGGATTAGGATACAATCTAAACTTATATCTATATCATCAACTAATCATGGATTTGAATCTTGATCTGAAGTTTAATTCGGATATGAAAACTGTGAATCAACAAGCAAACAAAAATACAAACAAAAAAGCAAATAAAATAAGATAAACAGCATCGCCCGGTGCTCGGAGGGCCGGCCGGCGACAGAGCGGAACGTGGGGACGGAGGGTAGCGCTCATTTTCCGCTTTCGACCCTTCTGTTCCGTCTTTGTCAGAGGGCCAAACCCTCCGATCAAACATCGGCTGTCGGAGGTTGGAGAAAAAAATCCTTCTTGTTCCGGCCGCCTTCTATTCCGACCTCGGCTGGCCATTCTTGGCAGCAGCTCTGCTGGCCCGCCGGTGGAAGGAGCCACCCTCTCGTTTTGGCTTGGCCTCGGAGACCACCGGGCTTCGTTTGGCATGCGGCGACCGGCAGCAGACGCCAGCGGCTCCGCTTTTCTCCATCGCCACTCTGTGCGTCCAGAAGGGGGAAGAAAAAAGGACTGCGTGCCATGAAAAACTCAGCCACCGGCGGAGAGTCTTGGCAGCCTTCCACTCAAGTAGGTGTCCAGTCTTTCTTTTTTCATTTCTATGTACCCAGGTGATGGCGTCTTGCCGTTGTCTCCGACGCGCCTTGGAGAGTAGAAACCCTTGTAGGCAGACTGCCGTCCTAATAAGCCCTTGTGACAAAGCTTCTGATTGCGACCGAATGTCCCAAACGCCTCCTCCTGAGGAAACGGAAACCAGTCTGCCAAAGGGGAAGAGGGCCGTTCTCCAGCCATTGGATGTTCCCCCTGCCACAAGAGACGAGCCTCTAATACCATTGTAGTATTTCAAACATGCATCACATGGTATTGATCTTGTAATTTTGAGGTTCAGAAGAAATACCTCGATAGGCAGCGGAAGAAGAAGAAGAGACATATTCTTTCCATTCGCTTGCATCCCCTATAATATATATAGTTCCATGCTCGCATCTGGATGGACGTTGCATTTTGATAATCATCGAATTTGAATAAACATCCTCATTTTGTATAGAGGAAAGCTGAAAATGTGCATGGGGCGGTTGTCCGCAACCGCCTCTTTCATTTGAATGGTGTTTGGATCTTGCTCATCATGGCTCATCGAAAAGGGCTCATCGAGAAACAAGTAGACCTGTAGATTAAGAAGAGCAAGCAAATGAAGATTGCAAGTCTGTTGAATTGCAGGCTGAAGAAATCAAGCAAGGGATTGCAGAGAATCTAGCATTTGCTGCAAAAGCCAGACATGGAGCTGCCCTTTCTGAGCTGTAGATGGTGAAGCATGAACCGGAGGAGGATAAAGCTGTTCAAGATAGCCGAAGATGCACCATGTGCGTGGAAAGAACTGAAGAAGACGATTAAGGAACTTAAAATGGAATTGATGACCAAGAAGGAATCCTTAGAGTTGGCCCATGCACTACATTTGGAAGCAGAAGAGAAGAGAGTTGCTGCTGCTTTGGCCAGACATCAAGAAGTCCTCAAGCAGGAAAGCGAAATGAAGACGGCAGAGGAAGAGGTTAATTATAGGCTAGACGACAATCTCAACTCAAAACTACTTAATTGTAGGCCAAATTTAGCAGCTTATATGGAACTAAACTGGAATCGGAAGCCTCGCAAATTAAAGAAAAAAACCCTGACGACAGGCCTCCATGAAGCTATCCTGGCCCAGGAAGCCACACTCGCTACACTATCTTCTCCCACAACTGGGTTGGAGGATGTCAAGGTTAAATTGAAAAAGCAAAAGAGGAAGTGAAATGCCTGGGGAACACTGTAGAGTAGGGGAAATTGTATGGGTTTCTCCTCTTCCAACAAAAACACAGAAAATCATCCAGTGAAATCCGGTCATTTTGGTTGAAATTTACCACGATAAATAGTCGGACCCCCCAAGGGGCCAGGTGACTTGCACCACCTGGTGGCTGTGCAGCAAGGGCGCCGTGGGCATCCTTCTTCACCAACCGCCTGAGCAGCAGGGGTGCCATAGACGTCCTTCCTCTTCCTCCCCCTTATGAGGTCAACCAGCAGCCTTTGGTGCCGGACGAAAAGAAACAACGCATCTCTCTTTTGTCGACGACTCATCCTCCTTCACGTCATGGTGACGAAAACAATCAAGGCAGCAAAACATCTACTTGGTGAATGAAGGAGCTAGAATATCTTGGACATTTTGAGTTAGAAAATTAATCAAATCTAAGGATTCAGAAGGGTCGTCTGTGGCTACCAACTCCAATATAATCATCAGCAAAAACAAAGGGTGTTTAGTGGCATTCATATCGCCGCCACTAATTGTCAACTAGATATTAATTTGAATTCATCGTAGAACCAAGTAATACTTTTTCTATGTTCAAACGTCTGTGTCACCGATAGCATTTAGTAGCCTGCCTTTTTGTCACTAAATGTTACTTCGAGCAGATGCCTTTGCCAAAAGGAGATAGATTTTATCTATACCAAATTCGATTGGATGTCATTCTTTAAATTCGAATTCGATCTAATTTTTTAATTAGATATCAATTTTTTTTCTACATCTATATCTATACCAAATTCGATTGGATGTCATTCTTTAAATTGGAATTCGATCTAATTTTTTAATTAGATATCAAATTTTTTTCTACATCTAATTGTTTTAAAATGCGCAGATCAAATATCTGTTCCAACTGAACATGTTGACATCACTACCTGCGGTTCCGTTCCTTTCCCTCTGTTTCTCCACCCAAACCGGCTTTGGCAAATAGTACAGAGGGAATTGTGGCAGAGCATCATCTACAGCCCAGATTTTCACAAAGACTCATAAGAAGTGGAAAAGCAACAAGTCATTGTAAAGTTTTTTTTTTTGCCTTTTTATATATGAACATTGAATTTTACTTATGAAAATAATACACATTTATAATAAATTACTATAGATACAATTAAAACAAATAATGGATCAGAGGCTCAAGGAACTATCAAATGAAATATCTCATATTAATATTGTCTATAAAGCCCTCACGTTCAATTTTTTGGTTCCGGTGTCATTCACTCTCATCTTTGATAACCAAAGATGGTGAACTTGATAAATCACCACCTCAATTATATACCAGCCATGTTGTTTCCTGTATAAGTGCATAATTGCCACCTTTATATGCGTTTTAGTTGTATCATCTAACAAAAATAACCAATGTTTTGTAATCATGCTAGTTTGCTATCACTTATTTTCCTAGGGAGCCTCTTCATTAGTAATATGTGCATATTTCTCTTTTTATTTCTTTTAAGCACTAAATAAATTGTTGCACCAAACTTTTAACTAATTAAAAATAAAGTTTGTCTACAGAGGTTTGTCATTGTACATGTAATATTTTTGTGATGCATTGCTAAAATGCTGAAATTTGTTACTTTACGAATTGTGAAATATCACAAACTTTACTAAATATAAACAAATACTTATATTACATATTATTCAGTTTTAATCAATGGAAAAATCAAACATGAAGTCCGAACAGACTTACATTCTTCATCTATTTGTAGAAAAAATGCACTGTAAATATTTATGACCGAACTCAAATGAGTCAACTTTTTTACCCATCTTCAGCCAATCTGAGTTTGCGTTATAGGTTTGCTAATTATGTTTTGCTATCAAAGACCAAATTGATCAGGGAGCTTTAATTAACCAATCCAGTTGCTAGAACATGACAAGGTTGAAAAAATCATGTTGATGACATAATAACAAGTTTCCCTGCACCCTCTAATTCATCACTTAAACGGTGGACTAACCCCATAGTTTGAAAAGTTGTGATAGTTTTTATAACCAGTAGTTTAACTGAAAACATGAAATCAGAAATTTTTGATAACTGGGCATATCTTGTCTACCAAAGTTGCTTCTATAAGGCAAGATGAAAGTGTGCTATTTTTCAGCTACATTTTGTCCCATGCTTTAAGAATTACATTGTGTTGTAATGTTTCATACTTGTTTTCTCTCGTAATTGTAGTTTAACTCATTAATAATCTTTCTTGTATCTTAGAAAGATGAGGGGCTGGGTGGGTGCTTCGGCTCTCTTTTAGACGGTAATATGAAATACTCTTCCTACTCATGCAAAAATTGTGTTTTGTGTTCATCTTTTTTTATTATATGTCATATTTTTCTCGAGGAAAATCTCAAATACCTTTCTCACGATCTGCAACTTAATTATCTAACAACAATTTGCGTGGAAACAAATTAGTGAGGTAAATTTCATGGAGACAAGATGGTTTCATTCAGTAATTTCTCTTGAATTTGAAGTTACAAGAAAATTGTTATTATTTCTTATTTGGAACCATTTGGTTTTTGGTTTTGCTTACATCGCATTGCTTATTAAAAGATGTTCACGTAAGTGTTGGTGGGAGAAGTGCACGCGAAGGCCATCAAATAGTGTTTATGTTGTCGTGGGAACTCTAAGCCATGTTTAGGGAATCTGTTGCGTATGCAATCTCTTAAGATTAGAATTTCTTTGTTTGATGAAGCTGATGAAATGCTTTCTCAAAGCTTTAGAGATCAAGTTAATATTGAATACATCTAATTGCTTTTTGGATATTTTAAGTCTCTTTTTTTTTTCTTTTTTACATAATTCTATTCTTTGGGTTAGGCGAAAAATGGTTTCATTGCAGTCATGTTTTTGTTATACAAAAAATAAATTTTGCCAAAACTCACTTTTGGCAAGCTATTGTCTCAAAAATGACTAAAAACCCATTTTTTACAAAACTAAATTTCATAAAACAAATTTGTGAATGTGCCATCCAAATGCTACCTTCATCATTTTTTTTATATTGTTCCACTAAAAGCCGTCTCCAAATGTGCATTGCATCACTGAAAACTATGGTCAAGGAATTTTTTATTGTCAAAGTGACCCAAAATTAAAAAATCCTACAACAGTAAAGGTAGTCAGCTGATTTCAATATATGTGTGTATGTGGGGAACTGAAATCAATCTGCTACCTTTATAATTGAATGGTAATTTTTTTATTTTATATCACTAAAAACCATAAAAAAAAAAGTTTATTTGTTCCGGCCAATTACTTACAATAGAATATATTTCTTGCAATGATTATTAGCAACCCAAAATATATATAAAAAAAAAAAGCTATTCGACCTTAAAAGTAGCAGGCAGATTTCGATATATATATATATATGTCTTAAAAAGACGAACATGTTTTCTCAATAACTTTGTGCATGCTGTATCTGATAGTTTGAAGGTTGGGAAATTTGCTCCTGCCATTGAAGTCAACTCAAAGCAATTAATGCGTGAGCAATCAATTGGAACACCCATCTTAGCGGATTAAATATTGGAAATACTCTCTCTCTTTTTCTTGCTGCTCTCTTCAGATTCAGGTCCAAGTCAAACCATTTTATAAGTATTGACGCAGTTTTTCGGTGGTCGTAAGGAGGCACTTCTCATGCACAATGGAACCTGCTGACAGAAACTGCAGGAACCAAATAAATATTAGCTAGCCCCCATGCATCATTTGTTCCGGTTCTTAAGGGTCGTTCCCTTGAACATGGATGTTCAGTATCTACATCACAAAACAAATGAGAAGCGCTTCTGTTCCGGCGCATCCCGAAGGCAATAAATCCAACAGGCCGATGGTAAGTCGGAAAAAGTCGAGATTATGTAAGGTAACGTTTGCCAGCACCAGGACAGATTCTCAAGATTTTAGTCCTAAAATCTAGATAATGGGGATTTGCATCCCTCTTCTAAAAACGGGTAATGCTTGTTTAATCTCTCTTCTCTTTTCTCTTCTCTATAATACGCGCTTGCCCTCTACAAGATCAAGACGGTGAGTTTCTTCGATCGGGAGGTTCCCATCATTTTACAGAACAACAAGAGCCCATGCTCTCTACTCGCCATCTGTGAATAACTTTGTTTTCTCCTGCCCCCTTTTCCTCTATATTTTGGAAAGGGTTCAGTTTGGGGATTACTGATTCCTATCTCTTTATATGTTTTATGTTGGAATTTCTCTTTCGTGCATGAATATTGCTCAAGTTTCAATTGAAAGACCGTTTCTTTTTTTTCCAACGACCCAATTGCAAAAGTTGTTCACGTCGCCCTTGGCACCGATTGAATTTGGGAGTTGCCATTTTTTCGTTTGTTCGGTTTTCGTGGAGGGGGAGATGGCGGCGATGGGGGAGGAGGAAGCCGAGGGGTGGAGCAGCGGAGGCACAAGAGGAAGCACCGTTCGAGCCCCATCAGGCCGAAAGTTTTTCCTTGGATTGAAAGGGCTGCAAATAGGCTGGATCCGTGAAGGTTTGGCAGCAATAGATTTGTCCCAAAATATAGAGCAAATTCATGGTTAGAGATCGATCTTTTGTTGTCTCTACTCTCAGATCGATCTTTTATTGTTTCTTGTATGCTTGAAGCAGGTTTTCGGAACATCTGGTGCTCTGGAACGATGCGGGCTGACCTCTACCAGCCCTGCTGTTCCACCCACTGGATCTGGTCAGAAGAAGCAGTTCCACCATATAGAGGGGCAGGATCACTCTCTCAGTAACCCTGCTGTCCCAACCATTGCATCTGGTAGATTTCAGGAGATGTTACACCCAATTGATCTGGTGGATTTGGAACAGAGTACTTATTCCCGGTCCACCAAGCAAGGGACTGGGTCACTCTCTCAACCCAGCTGTTCGGGCCATTGTTACCAAAATTGGCCGTTCCAATCCGGTCAGGAAAACAACCTCTCACTCTCTAAGAAACACTTTACAACGTAGTGATAATTTCTTTAACCAATTGCAGACGGCCTCGGTTCGCCACCGTCGCTAAGATAGTAGGAAGTGCAAATTAGATGCTTTAATTGTAAAGGATTCCGCTTCTTACTGAGGGAAGAAACAATAATGGGCATCAAGGGAATCCTCAAGGAGACTACCAAACTTGCCAAATCCACCTCATTCATACATTCAAGTTCCTTGCACTGACATGTTCTTGAATAAATGATCCACCATGTCAAGACAAACACCAGCTAGATATTCAAACAACTTGCAAAGTTTACGGTTTTATAAATTGTAAGATAGAAGGATGCCAACTTAATGTTCAAGCTTTCTGCAATTTGTGGTGTTCACTAGCAGTTCATGTTGTTATAAATCATTACATAGCAGGATGCAAGTTTCAATGTTTCAGGCGTTCTGCAATTTGTGGTATTTCTTGTTAACAAGTAAAAGGTTTCAATTTTGTTATGCCAAGATGTACAACGCCCATGAGACATACAGATTACTTGGGCTCTGCACCAAGAAAATTGAGTTTTTTACTCTGCCTTAATGATTATAGTACAACAATGAGGCAGCCACATGGGATGGAGGACTACAACAGGACCATGGAGATCAATGTATTATTTACTGTATAGCTTGCAACTCTGCAAAGAGGATGTCCTCAAAATAGCTACCTTCCTCACGAAGAAAGAACAAAGATATTCTAGTATTTGATATATGGTTGCAATTTACAATGGTATATTGGCACTCAGTTTCACTTTCCTATATGGGTGTTACTCTAATTTTTTCCCAAATACCTTGATATTGTGGCAGAGTAATATCAAGGGGTTAAAGGAAGGGGAAAAAGTGGGTAGACAACAGAAATCAGGGACAATATTTTCAGTAATCTGAAACTCTAATTCTCAGCCCATTGGGTGCATCAACTCTGGGGAACTTCAAAATCTTGTCTCCTCCAACTTCCTCCCACCTAATGCAAAAATAAAAGAACTGATGATTAACAACCAACCACGTGATAACTTATCAAATTGACAGTGATTTTGAATTGTAAACTCGATTGCCATTAAATGTGATGCAGAAAACCTGCTGACTAAATTATAAAGGACCATATTCTGGGCTTTTTAGCAGATAATTACAGTCTTCACAGCAGCCAAAGCTAATTCTAGAAAAAGCTAATCGATTAAGGGAATGAGTTCTTGAGGGTTTACCTGTACTTGGAAACAAAATAGTGAAGGAATACTGAGATAATTACTGTTCCCAACTCCTTCCCTGGGCACAGTCTATTGCCACCTCCAAACATCATGAAATACATATTGGCTTCCAAGTTCTTTTCCTGCATTTAAAGAACACAATTGACTATCACAATAACAACACAGATCGATGTTAATGAAGAACAAAGCGCAATGACAGAGGGCTTTTCTGTTTACATACCAGCCATCTCCATGGGTTGAAGGCCAAGGGGTCAGGGTAGATGTGCGGATCAAAATTAGTCTCCCGCATGTAAACATATATCTTCCAACCCTTAGGAATTGTAAATCCTGGAAAGAAATGTGAGACAGATCAGCAGATATGGCATATTACAATTCTTCCATTTAAATATGGTTGAAGGTAACTCATTTTATCAGGATGCACAAAAAGTATCAAAAACAAAGAAGTCAGATGGTAATATGGGTATCAAACCTTTCAATTCCATGTCTTTGGTTGTCTTCCTCAAAACTCCATTAACAACAGTTGCTAGCCTGAGTGTCTCATAAATCACCTGACAGTAAGAGAAAAGGCCAACTCAGCTTTACTCAAGAAAAAGAGATTTTATTAGTAGCCAAACAGACAGAAATGACAGAATAACTTACTGCGCGAGTAAATGTCATGGATTTGTAGTCATCCCAGCTGAGCGGTTCACCTGTTGCTTTTGTTCTTCTAATCTCTAAATGTTCTTCCTGCAAGGGAAGCAATCATGAACAGAGGGGCAAAATTGTCAATACTGGCAGTCAGAGAAAAGGTGAAATCAGATAATTGCAAGGGCAGTGCCAAATAGGTCAAATTTTTGCACAGGAAGCAAATAACAGTCCTTGACAATGACCAGTAAAATAATATTTCCAGCAGCACTGCCAATTTTCTGAGGTAGTTGACAGCCCCATTTGAGATACTATCTTGTTTAGTTGATAAAATAACTATAGTTGATCAAAAATACAATCTGAAGATGACAAAATGACAAATAAAAGAAAATCTAATTCAATTTAATAGGAAGAAGATTCGCTCCGGCCCCATGTGATCATAAGGCTAGATAATGATAGTGATGCATCCAGACAATGATAATATATATATAAATAAATACATATATACACACACACACATGCTCTCTTACATACCAACCACAGTAAAGGAAAAAGAAACGCGTGAAAAGCATCAATTTTCAGAATAGGAAGACGAAGGGAAAGAAAAATTTGGATTTAGCAATGGCTCAACCATGGTGAAAGTTGAGAAATGAAGTCCAAAGCTGGATTTCTCACCCTAATCTGAGAAAGTGCCCTGGGATTGTCATGGAGATACTTGACAGCCATCATGGTGGTGGTGGAGACAGTTTCATAACCAGCATATATGATTGCGACCAACAGATCAAGGATTTGATCATCAGTAAGTTTGTACTTGACTTTCTCGTCATCTGTATCCAGCAAGACTCCAAGCATGTCCTCATAGGTGACCTCGGAAGCCCGCCTTTCTTCAATGGTTTTCCGGAGCAATTTAAGAATATTCTCCCTTGCCTATTACATGAAAACAGAGAAGATATATCCGCTGAGAAAAGTAATAGAAAGCAAACAGACCATAATCAAGCTCCGATGAGTAATAAAAGAACAACTCAAAACGGAACCAGAAAATCTGCGGCATGCTAAGCACACCTGAAATCCTTGACGGTAGTTGGTTCCTGGCAGATTGATTGGCATTGACAATGTCCCCTCCACCAATTTATAGAACTGTGGCCGGAATGCGTCCGCCACTGGTCCCGGCGAGATGCCCGCCACTTGCTTTAGTGACAACAGAAATGCCATCTGCAGAAAAGAAGAGAAAGAGACAGAGCAAACAAGTTAGAGGCAAAATACTTCTCGATTAGGCAGACAAAAGTCCCCGTTCCCGATCTTATCATACTCCGCATACCTCTTTTGTTTGCTCTTGAATATCGAGTACTTTGTCGCTCCAGTTATGGAGATGGGATCTCATGAAACAGTCAATGTCCTTTAGAAGGACATCTCTGATCATGTTGGTGTTGATGAGAGAAAACATTACACCTCTCATGGCCTTGTGGAGGTAGCCAGGAACTGCTGCAATGTTCCATTTTCCCAATAAATCAAGCATGGATTGTGGGTACCCAGGAATGAGGCCTTTACCCTCATTCAAGAGAATATATCTGTTGAGATCTGGATCCAAAGAAATCACTGTGGGGCACCCGAGTATGTGTGACTTGAACACATTACCATACCTACAATTATTAAGCAAACCGTTTAGAAGGTAAATAAATAGACGTATGTACTCGATGAATAAGAATAATGAAAGAGAAGGGAAAGCTCGGAAATATGGAGGTGGCCGTTACAAAAGCAGACCAGGTACCATCAGAAGAGAAACTAATCCTTCGGAATTTTTCCAGATCACAACAATTTTCCCAGACTAACAAACGTTAAAAAGAAGAAAATGGCACAAAACAGAGTAATATTTTAACAGAGAATAGAGCCAGAAAGAGAGCAACACATAGGAGAAACAGAGGTAGCAGAGACCACAAATTCGGAGAGCCTGAAAAAAGCTGAAATCGGAAAACAGTTCGCTACGTTGGAAAGAAAGCCTGCCAACCAAAGGATTGACATACAACGAGAGAGACAGAGAGGAAAAGCGCGTAACTCGGACCATGACCAGGAAATCAAAAGTCCAATAAAAAAACAAAAAGAAAAAAAGTTCGCTGCTATCTTTTGCAAAAAGCTGCAGACTGCTCGAGGCATGCATGAAACAGAAAGCAGAATCCCAGAATGACCAAAACAATCTGTACCACCGAGAACCCAAAACCCAAGAAACTTTAAACCGACCATGTCAGCTTCATAAAAAAAGATCAAAAAACTCAAACAGAAGCTTTGTTTTGCCTGCACAGACAAAACCAATAGGAAGCACAAAAAAGAAATCCTTTACCAGGCAAGAAGAAAAAGTTCTTAAAAAAAAAAAGCAGGTCTAAAAGCAAACAGACTCTTCCTTGTACTGTTCCTTGAGACTTACAGACGTGAACCAAAACAACCAACATGCAACAGTTAGAAGGAAAAGAAGAAGAAGGAGAATGAAAGCAGATTAAGATGGTGAAGATGGTGGTGGTGATGGAAGGAAAAGGAGAATCACCTTGCTCTCTGCCTTCTCATGAAGTCTGGCCCATATTTCAGAAACTCAGTTGTCTCCCCAAATACAGGCCAGCCCATGGTACCAGGGGGCAACCCCTTCCTCCTATACCTCACTTCATTCCATTTCAGCAGAGTAATGCAGAAACAGATGAACCCAGTGATGGCTCCCAAGATCACTAGCAAGAACCCCATCTCTCTCTCTCTCCCCCCTGTCTCTCTCTCTGCACAAAACACCAAGTGTTGTTCTTCCTGTCTGCTTCCTCCCCCCTTCCCCTCCCTCTGCTATATATAGATTTGGACACAGCAAATTTTTACCTTTTCACTGTTGGACTGGACTGGTGAGAATCTATTAAATTGGTTTAACCTGCTTGGGTTCACAAATCACAACATTCCTCCTCTGGTGACGTTGGTGCCCAGCCCAAGGGTCCCACTCTTATCCAACCTTTCATCATCTTTTGTTGACCAGAGGACTAATATGGCATGCTATCTAAAGCCTTGGCCTTCACTGGTAAATTAGGTTTTGATATTATCATATAATAATATTCATATGCAAAATATGGTAATTCAGAGCTTTTTGGGTAAATTTTAATTGAGTTTCAGTAAACAATACATACAAAATTACGGAACAAGTTATTTATTTCAAATGACCATAATACCCCTACAGTTAAATGGTTCCTTACAAGGGCAAGGTGGAAGCTGAAAATATTATTTACAAAGTTACCAAAATGCCCTTCTGGTAAAACACGGGAGCATGTCTTCCCCTTGCTAGCCGCATAACCCTCCTCTAAAGTTTAGAATCAGATAGTAATTTGGTTCTAACTTCAAAACAGGGGAGACAGAGACGCTAGCCTCCGATACAGGCGTTGGTAAATAACTAAATTACCGTTGATAGTTAAAAAGAGGATTCTCTCTAAGATGGCAAAATTGGAAATTAAAAAAAATATTTTTTAAAAGGACAAAAATGTCCTTGTATTAAAAGGATAAAACAGGGAACCATGTTAGCTATGCAATGCAAAGCAAAATTTGCCATTCACGTGTTTTCTGTATAATTATGAATAGAATAGAAAGTGCTCCTGTTTTAGCATTAAATAGTCCTTTAGTTGCATAGGAACTGAAATAAATAGCCTGGAAAATGTTGGTGGATAACTAAAAATTTTAAAACCGTCGCTAAAAGTACCATGTCATGAGGACTAGTAATGGTTTATGGACCATGATGGTGCAGCAAGGTGTTTTAGTGACTGTTTATAATATTCAGCCATCCGGCAGTTTGCCGATCACAATTCTCCTTCAGTTTTATGCGGATTTTCTTTCTTCATTTTTGTCAGACTAATATATTATGTTCCTCTCTTTAAATACGCCTGATAAACTAAACTATAAGATTGTCAGTTTCATATCCTCTTTTGATACTTACCATGCCCTTTAATGGAGTAAAGTATTATTTTTTGAGCAACTAGCCGACGAAATTGCAAGAAGAAAGGTGATTACCTGATTTCATGCACTTGGGAAAGCCATCTTAAGGTAACTTATGATTTGACTCAAAAACGAAACTGGAGACTTTTTTAACATGTATGAGCAAGCTCATCTCTTTTAGGCTCAAGTAAGTTCTTCTAAAAAATGCATGAGTTTAGGCCCCGTTTTGATGCAAAGTAAAATTTTGAGTAGTGAAATTACCATGGGAAAAAATCAATTGTAAGAAGTCGGACCTCTCCAGGTTCGACTTTTTTTAGGGTAAAATTGTCTCGGGTTAATTTTCAATGTGTTTGAATTGAGTATGAAAAGTTGTACAAAAATGATAAGTTTCTCTCGATGCACAGTAAAATCCTTGTGCATCAAACGGGGCCTTAAGCTCGAGTTCAAGTTGGTTTTTTGAGACCAGTCCAGTTGGTGAAACCAAGTCTTCCAGGACTCAGTGTGAGCTAGTACAGCTAAGTTAAAACACCTGTAATTCTGTATGTTATTTTTTAGCTATTTTTAAAATATTCATTTGCTTTGATTAAAATTATTTTCAAAAGATAAAAGTTTTAAATATCATTTGCTTATTCATGACCAATTTACCTGAATTGATGAATCTGCCGGTCCATGATTTAATGGCTTCATGTATTTCATTTCTTAACAGTTAGAGACTCTTATTTTGCAACATTCAATTTCTAAACAGCTATAAACTCTAATTATAATATTTGAGGCTCTTGAAAGAGCAGCTTCACTTTTATATTCGCAATTTAATCTATCCAAAATTAATTGAACAGTGAACTATGTCCAGACATTTGTCATCCCTAATAACCCAACATTCAACAAGATGGATACAACTCATATGCTTTTAAAAATATTAGACTATGTTGGTCCAAATATTTTTATTTTTGTTAAACCTTCAAAACTAGCTTTTTTATGTCTTATATAACATAATTTGAGCAAATTATTTTGAAAAAAAAATTATAAATTTGAATTGCCTGCATTCATTTGTGGAGTTGCATTAGCAATGACAATGGATTTCTAATGCGACTTTCCCAAGGGAAAGTCCCTCGAAATAAAAGCAAAATACCAAGCTAAGAATCAAAAAAAGAAATGTGGAGATGTTTTTCTGTTTTTATGAAGAATAGAGTTCTATGGTCTCCAAATATTTTTCATTACTATTGGGAGAACCATTAGAACCTGGTTATATGCGCTATACTGAGTACTAAATTTTTTGTGTGCCGGTATAATTACGACGAAAATATCTCCTGTTTATAACTTTTGGAAAGACATTAAAATTAAAAAAAAACTAAAAAGACTATAAATGTCATATTTTAAAATAAATTACTAAAATGTCCCCCTACCCTTTACTGCGTATGTAGGTTGGGTGTCCATAAACGGCGCACGCAACTCAATCTAAGAACCATATCCCATAATTTTGACACCTAGCCATTTTTTTAGCTTGATTTAGTTTCAAATTGAATAGTGAATTTAACCTGACTCTGCATTTTGAAGAACATTATATATAGAAGGTGAAATTCCATATCAGCTAAAGTTGGCTTTCTTCATTAAATGTGCAATGGTTATATGATATTATTATTAAAACCAATGTTAGCAAAGGTTGGGTAGTTGCAAGATAGCTAAAATTTAAAAATTTATGGCTAAAAGTGCCATAAATCAGAGCATTATAAATTGTTACTGCATCACAAAAACCATGACTAATACTAGTTTAGTAACAAATTTTTTATTTTTTAATCATTCCTTAACATCATGAGCAAGCATTGAACTCCCCCTATTATCAATGTTAATGTACATAAGGAAAAAGAGAAATAAATTCCTATATATATATATATATATATATATATATATGTACCAAATAAAGTTGGATTGAATTTCTTAATGTTTTGGAAATTTTATTAAATATGGGGACGGACTGAAATCATTCGACAAGTACCCATTTGACAGGAAGCAGGAAAAAGATCATATTTTTTAATAGTTTTAATTGATTTATTTATTGGCAACAGAAAACGTGCCAGTGAAAGACTACTTGTTGGCATACAATTTGGACAAGTACTGCTGTGAACGGAAGTAGAAAATTTTTCTCGACTGCTCCTTCACATGCCCCTATCAACACACACACCAACGCCTTCTCCGTCACGAGACAAAAACCACCAATCACAAGCTCCCTCCCACCCCCATCTGGGTAGAGAGAGAAGAAAAAATAGAGCTTTCTCTCTCTATAAATAATTATATTGGCTTGGACTCCGGTCCATCTTAGACCGGAGCATCTGTGGCTGGTACTTGCTTCTCCTTTTTTTAAATTTTTTTTTATTAAATACTTTTTCATTTTTTAAATTTATAATTACCAAATTGCCCTTCATCTTCACTGATACTTCAGGATTTTTACCCCCAACATACAACTTTTAAGATGCTGCACATTCATATTGAAAAGGGAATTGATGTGTACACTACTTTTATTTATTGACTATAAATAATAGTTAGTTAGTTGATATGAATGTGTCACTCTCTACTGCTCCGAGTGAGTAATATGTTCGCTCGAAATAAAGCCCAAAGGCCCCTCCATTCTTCCTGCCTTCAGATCTTCATGTGTGTTTATATCAACGATAACAATGGTGTACTTTCAACTTAAATGTTAAGTCCTACCATTTTAAGACACAGAAACATAATCATGAGAATCGAACTAAAACCTACCTTAATATAATCAATTTAGCCTCAAAAATTACGATATATTTATAAGACGGTTCACTTTTTTTAGTTGATTCATTCTAAAGTTCTGTAATATTTTGAAACCAAAAACACTCTCAAAATGACAAGAGAATAAATTATCTGTTTTTTGGACGTAATTGTGTATATATATATGTATATTGAATTTATTTTTGCTAAATTGGCAAATAAATGTACCATCGAGGTATCGTGCCGTGGTTTTCCGTATGAGCGCACGGTCGTCCAAAAAGATATTCCTTCTATTGCTTTTTTGACTATTAATTTGTTGGTTTATAAAGCTTGTGACAAGACAAACCCCTGAAACGAGGGGTCCGAATAAACCAAATTTGTAATTAATGTAACTACGCTGCTTTTAGGACCCTAACGCCGCTTAAATACAAGCCACATGAGACACGCACACGTGTTTGCATAGTGTGGTGTGTTGTAGGCGTGCGTGGCGGATATTTCCTTCCCTCGGATCTGAAATTCCGGGCGTCCGGAGATTTCGGGATTTTAAATCTCGAGATTTCGTTGTCTTTGTTTGGGGATTAGTATCTGACCTTTTAATTTTATCTTTATAAAGTGCATGAATCACGTCGTCGTGACTAGAGGAAGAGTCTCTTTCTTCCCCCCTTAAACCTACCCGTTTGAGTTCAGTGTCCCTTCGAACAAGTTCGTAACAGAGATTGTGGACTAAGGATTCAAAGGGATCTCAAATCCAAATGCATGAAACCTACTGTCTAAAGTTCTGAACAAACAATGGATTTTAATAATTAGTAAGCTTAATATGTGGAAACCATGGATTTAAAGTCCGATCTGAAAATCTCTGTGGCTCTTAGGTTCAAGGTAAAAGAAAAAAAAATGTGTGACCTAAAATGGGTCTTACCTCAAATCAAACGCGTAAATTTAAAATTTTGAAGTCATTAAATGTTTATATACATTTTTAAGTGTTTTCTGCACCCCGACCATGTGCTATATACTTGAAATGACTATAATGCCCCTGTTAGTTAAACGGATGACCTTTGTTGTAAGGGCAAAAGTATAACTAAAAAAACTCCTATAAAGTTACCAAAATGCTTTTTTGGTAGAAAATGAGAACACTTCTTCCCATGTTAGTGACATAACATGAAAACCACATTCATTCACCCTTAATTTAAAAAAAGAAGGCAATTTTTTCAAGGACAAGTAATAGTTCGCACGGGTGAACAACAAGTCGAACTACTCGATAAAGTTTGGCTCGTCAACGAGTTTGAGCTGAGTCAGATGTTTTACGAGTTGAGCTCGAGTTGAACTCGTTCAAATAATTGAGTTGAGTTTGAGTTCAACATATAACTATCGAGTCGAGTTCGAACTCAACACATAACTGTCGAGTCAAGTTTGAGCTTTAATCGAGTTTGTCAAGCATTAATCAAGTTGATATATTCAAACGAGTTTACAATTTTGTCGAGCCTTAATTGAGTCGAACACATAACATAACGATGTGGTCGAGCCTTAGCTCGTGTTACTTACCCACGCAACAGTTACTTTCAATATTAATTTTGAAATGAATATTAACAGGTTTGCATTTTTTGTTGGAGGGGGGGGGGGATTTTTCATAAATTCCTTTTAGGTACCTGGGCATTGTTTTCGAGGTTACCAATTATCTCTGAGCGGTTTGTCCTTTGTCTTGGAGTGAATAAAAAGGTGGAGAGGATGGGAAAGCGACGTGATGAAGGGAGGGATGGACCCGATATCAATCTTTGGATCAGGATTTGCCAGCCCACTGCAGAGGTGCATGTGCCCCTCCTGTTTTTTTCCTCCTCTTCTTTTCTTTTTCAAACTTTTTATTTGAGGCATTACCCTTCGATCATAATCCCTACTATAGTCTTATTTTCTATTAAAGAAAAGTATATACATACATATCAACCACTTGTTACCATGGCACTAATAAAAAAAATTAGATTTGAAAACAATTTTTTTTTTTACTCAAGCAACAATTTGAAAAGTTTTAAGTTTTTGATTTCTGTTTAGAAGGGCATAGCATGGCTGGTTGGACGCCATGGTTGATCTGGCGGTTGTAAAATTTTGTGTCATAATAGGTTATATGTATACGTCGATATGATGAGAAAAATGTATTAGTTGACATATATTGGGCCGACACGAGACAATCATAAACCCTATAACATTGAGAACAGATGAAACTAAAGAAATAAAGGATTTCCACTCTATTACTGCCTCTACATGAAATTTTTCATGGCTTCAAACATACAAAACGTAACTATTTCTCGGGAGCTTCTTTTAGACTCCGTTTATTGCACAGGAAAAAAAGTACACCAAAGAAATTTCCCTCCGTTTGTTTCGTTTCTCCTGCAACATCAAACACATGAAACTTTATCGTGTGTTTTTCATTGATTTTGGAAAAAAAATTCACTTCAAAAAGTCAGACCTCTCTAGGTCCGACTTTTTTCCACAGTAATTTTACCGTTCTGTGCATCAAAAGTTGCCTTAAGATTAAAGACCATTTAGCAAACTTTTAAAACCATAAGCAGTGCATTTGAAATTATGATAAAATCCAGGCTTCTAAATTAATGATTTTCTTTGTTTTTTTCTCTCTCTTTCTGCTCTGCCAAATGTGTGACTGAAAATGCTCCAAAGATGAGAGAGAGAGAGAGAGGAATGTGAATGGCAGCAGCCTGCAACTCGGCCGACCTCATTCATTGATCACAGTCTTCCACAGCTTCTTCCTTCACTTTATCTGAAACGCTTTTATTTTATGTGCAGTTTCTGCATAAAGCAAACCCTAAGCGATCAACTCCAATCATGTGCTGCCCACCTCCAAATCTCATAGACCTTGACCTTTCTTCTTCATACACACATATTTTAATCAAAACCATGTGGATATCACTTTCTCATCCCAAAACTTTGATGGTTACTCTTTTGGGTGTTCTTGCTGCATAAAAGAAGGCCATGTGAGTAGCTTGTTTTTAATAGGATCCAAACTAGTTACCAAGATATCATTTGGCTCGACTTTGTACATCTCAAAAGTCAAAGGCAGAAATGATATTCACATGGTTTCCGATTAATGTACATATTTTTTTCCGGTGATATCCGCAAAGGTCAAACACGCGACCGCCGCCGGCACGGCAAAAAATTCTCAAACTCCTCGAGCAACCCACCTTATTTTAGTAGCTTTGCAGCACAGGAGGTTGACGTTCACGGTGGTCACTGCAGAATCAGAGACTTTCATCTCGCACTGCTCCTAAGTGATAAAAGGAAGAAGAACTCATGTTCTCATCTTTTTCTTATTACATTCTTCATGTATGTATAAGACCGAATCTATTCGATTTCTAAAAAAGATTACTAATCCTTAACTTTTCAAGGAATCCTTCATCAGTGGTTGTGAATGATTGACTTTGTCAATCTTTTCAACATGGGTTTTGTAGAAACAAAGTCAAAAAGGTCGGGAAATAAAACCGTCTGATTTGATTCGTTCTCAATAGATATGAGATGATCATCTTAGTTTGATCTTTTAGAATTTGCATGATCTTAAACATTTTGCTGAGTGGCTTCGCCAACCTAGCAAATCTCTATCCCTGGGATAACCGGTTAAAGTAATCGGTTTGCAAGAAGTTGACTCATCACTAACGGGAGAGAAAAAAATGTCAGTAAATGCGGGCCCAAAGTGTCACTAAAACTTGCGCCATAAAAGCAGGTGAGCCAGCGCCGATGGTCTCTCTCATTTAGTATATATATATATATATATATATATATATATATATATATATATATATATATATATGAAAAAGCCTACTTTTTGGTCTGATCAAACCAATCTGTCTCAAGAGAAAAAGGTTGCTACCAGCTGACACAAACCCAATGGGTCTGTTCCCTCTACCTTACCCAGTCTTTCTATTATAACCATGTTTATTCAGGCATCTTTTTGTGTAACTATATATATATATATATATGTGTGTGTGTGTATGTGTGTGTGTGTGTGAGAGAGAGAGAGAGAGAAAGAGAGAAAGAAAAAGAAAAGAAAGGAAAACCTACATGCTAATTACTATTATGAAGTAAGTAAATGTGTGTATATATATATATATATTAAAATCAGTCAGTCAACATCTATGGATGAATTTATATTTTATGATGCTAAAAACTATTGAAAATGATACACTTCCAGTGCCAAACCATTGTTCACAGTTTCTACCCATAAAATGCACCATTTGCAAAAGTTTTTGGTGTCTTAAAGTTTTGATTTCAGTTTTGCTATACGCATATTGCAGGTTCATATAAAGTGAAACCTTAACTAATAATTTATAAAGATCGAATAGTCAATCGTCAGAATTTCTTTAGTTCACGGAACTCATTCTGCTATGTCCTTTTATGTTGATTTTTTATAGTTGTGGACATGAAAAACTCGTCAATGTAAAATTTTTTTTTTTCTGCCTGGACGAAGCGGCCGACTTGTCCTACTCATCCTTCTCCATGTCGGCTGGCTCTCACGCAGATCGAGTGTTGTTGTCTTTCATAAATTCAACAATAGATATAAAATGTTCAAAGCTTATATGAATTCGAAAGAATAAATATCTCAACAAATATACATGTATACTGAAATGGTTGGTGCAATGGCTCGTAGACGGTCAGTTTTCATTCTAAGTTTTGATGGTGTTTTTTTTTTGTTATAAAAATGAAGAAACTCATATGTAAGTTGAATCATAACACGATATCTTTTAAAGATACCAAACATGCTTAATACCTTAAATGATAGAGAGAAAAGCGAAGGTTTTAACCTCAAGATGAGATATTCAATTTATTAATCCAAATTTGTACATAAACATAAGTAAATGTAATGATTTTGACATTTAAGTTTATTTTTATACTTTTAGTAACGTCTCTTAATACAATATATATATATATATATATATATGTGATACAAATTGTATGAAGGAGTTAATTTGTGAGATAAAAGCTATTGACTTTGGAGAGAAATGAAAAAAAGGAGAGGGAGACATCAACATCGCGATCAAGGGGGGCAGTGCAGGCTCCCCAGTTTGTTTGCTTCTGCCTGTTGCCAGATGTGCACGTCAATCTCTATCTCTCATTATTGATCAATTTTGAAGGCCGGGAAAAAAAAGAAGACCCGCCATGGTCCACACTCCAAGCCGCTGCCCTTTTCCCATCTTCTCATGCTCTGTCCCTTTCCCTTTCCCCCCCTCACGTGTGCTTACTGAACACCCCCCTTTCACGTTTGTCCTCATCTCATCTCACTCCAATTTCACCACGAACACCAACCCCCATGAATGATTGATCCTCTCTCTCTCTCTCTCTCTCTCTCTCTCTCTCTCTCTCTCTCTCTCTCTCTCTATATATATATATATATATATATATATATATATATATATATATATACTTTGATAGTTATCAGCATCACAAATATACACATACACACACATATATATATATACATAAAATGTTTTGCCAACATCGTTTGACGACTTGACATAGCTGCCTGTCTTGACAAGAATAAACCTATAATACCAGTTATCACTCTACGATTCAAATGATGCCTTTTGAGGCCGACTAAAGGTATCTTCTTCCTCCCATCGTAGCCTATGAGCCTGGGTCCCCTACTGAAATAGGTGTGGATAGACATATAGGGAAAGAGATGAGATTGTACAAACTCCAAGGAATAATTTTGTGCAATATGAAATATATATTTGATAAGGAAATAAAAGTCATATATATATAAATTGAACGGTGTCTTTGGCTTCTCAAAGTGACCTAACAATCTAATCACGATTGTGTGATATATCATGATGTACAATTAAGAGAAAAAAGTGATGGGTATTTCGTTATATAGTATTAATTCACACATTTTTCTTCTTGTTTTTTTCTCAACTACCTTTTTACTTCAGATGAACGAGTCTAGTTTGGTGACTTAATGACTCTCTCTCTCTCTCTCTCTCTCTATACATACATATATATATATATATATGAGTTCATTTCCTTTTGTTCGGTGTCGCTTTATGGGGTTTTTCATGTATTGGCATCTTCTTGCCCTATGTTTTGAAACTTGAGGGAGGGGAGGGCCACCACTTAACCGCGGACACGTGCATTTGCACGTGTACGGCCTGGCATTCCGGAAGGGTGGGTACATGGTACATGTGTTTGCACATGCATGTGTGCACGTGCAGACAAAACCCTATACCTTTTTATAAAAGATCCTTGTTTGTTGTCTTGTGGAAGTATTATCAATCTCTTGGGGAGTTACCCATCAATGATTTTTCTCATATGCAAAGTAGTGAATTGTGTGGAGATGCTTCTTTTGTGGTAAATTTTTAGGGTTTCACTCACCTGCTCTGGTCCTTAAATAATTGGAGGTAAAGCCAAAAAGTTGGTGGAAGAGCTGCTGGATCTGTTTGCCTTTTTTTGACCAACTTTTTTACTTGGTTAACAGTTTGTTTAGCAAAAGAAGAAGAAGAAGAAGGTTATATGTTGGGTTCCAAAAATGGGATTGTATGTTAGAAATCAAAAAATGACAAAATTACCCTTGACATTGAATGAAGCAGACCATCCCTTGCAAGGATAAAAGTAGAAGTAAAAAATATGATTTTTTTAAAAAGACCAAAATGCCCTTCTCATAAAATGGTAGAACACGATGCGCTGAGGGGTTGTAATGCACTGGGGATACGGCAACTTGCGCACCTTCAAAGGGACTTGTGATCAAATATTGTGGTTACTGTCACGACATAGTGTGCTCTTTCTCTAAATAGTAATAAGTCCTTAAGCATTCCATATGAAACCCTAGGGCTGGTTGGTATAGTGGCCTCTGGTAGGGTCGGCGGACTGAACCAAACGGCTCTCCCTAAAAGAAAAAAAGGCCGGCTTCGATGTCTGTCTGGCTTATACAAACTTGCTCCCTCAACTTTGTTGGCAACTGTGAAACGAAGGACCATCTTTTTTCATTTTTATTTGTTTCTAGTTAAAAATATCAACTAAAATGAATAAAATGACAGTAATGCCCTCGCTTGTATAAAAGCTGCAGAAGAACACTTTTCATCTTTAAAGAACGATGGTGACAAACGTATAGTTTATCATGTTCTACTCATGACAGCTTTCAATTTGCTGCTTTTTCATTCCGTTGTCCGTAAAAGCAGGACCAGTAATGAAAAAAACTAAGAAGAATAGGAATCATATTGATATCATGGCCAAATTGTTAGCTCCTTCAACATAAAAACTGAATTTTAAGTCTTAGAGATCGTAAATCATCTATAGGAAATTAATGAACATCAACATTTTGTAAGTGGTTGAGGAGCACTTTATCATGTCTATATTATACATAATATATATATATATATAATCATATTTTATGTGCATGGCTAAGAGACAACTTAGTTATGGGTTTCGATGTGGTCCTGAGTAGGAGCATGGCTGGCCTTTGTTTTACATTTAAACATTGTGCTGCATATTGTATTAGAAAAACATTATCTGCACAATCTACACAAGAAGGTGCAGGAAATAAGAAGACAGCATTGTGAGAATCTTTTTGGGACGAGCACCATATCCACCAATAAAACTAAATCAGCAAAAAAGTCATCAATGGTGCTCTTTGTTTTCTTTGTACACTTTTTTCCATGAAACTTGTGTGTGCCCGCGTGTGTGTATGAGTTTACTTTTAGGTGAGGAGGAGAAATCCACCAACTGGCTCAAGGTCGAAACCTCTACTCAACATTATGTTTCTGTACATGACCTGCTTTTGGTGTCTCATTCTGTCAGCTATTTCATAGCCATTAAAATATATGGTATAATCATACAATGTTTGATGGCATGAGAATACATAATTATTAGAACACAAACCTACAATGTTTTGTTTATAGATAAAGACTATGCTGCCGAGGTAAAACTCTAAGGAAGCGTTTGGATGAGACTCTCATCTAACCCAATTTTATGAAAACTTGGTTTTATGAAAACCATGTTTTTCTAATGAGTTTTAAAAACATTTGCTTTTGTGTTTGAGTGACACATTTCTCACTCCCTTTTATAAAATCAGGTTTTTCCAAGATTGGGTTTTTCTTAAATCCAATTCCGATGATACCTAACACTTCAAAAACTTGGCTGTCGTTTTAGAGGCAAAACCAGGTTTTGGCATTCAAACACCCCCATAAACAACACACTATATCATGCAACATCGAACACCCATTTTTCCCATGCATTAAGTCTGTTTGGGTAAAACTCCTCGTGACGTCTAGGGTTACACATAGTGTGCTTCGGCTTGCATAGGAAAGTGATGCCCATGGGAATCGTACTGACGACCGATTGTCCGATTGGTCGCGGCAGATCTCTAAAGTCTATATCATATGATTTAAATCTTTCTATGGACAGTTGGTGTGAAAGATTCCATTGGGCGTTATGAGCCTCCTTCCCCATGTGTCAGGGTCCCGAGGGTGCACGTGTATGACAGAAGCAGAGCTTGTCGTTGCTGCAGTTTTTGGTGCTCCAACTTGTTCCTTTTCCCCGGCCATTATTGCTCCCCGTGTTTGTTTGCTGTTCTGGCCTCTTCTGCTGCCTTCCCCTTGTTCGTTTACTGCTTCTTCTTCCTCTACCCTTCTTAAATGCCAATCCTTTTGCTTTCATGGAGGTGACTCTCTGTTTTACTCACTTTTTTTTACATGTTATTTCCTTTTAGCGGCGATAAATCGAGGAGCAGCCATAGACTGCATGATTCAATGTGCGCTTTCAACTTCTTTAAGAAAAAAATAATAAAATGAGAAAAGCTTCTTCTTTTCAAGTTTCTTCTTTATTGGGATTTATTCTTTCTGTTGTTTCTACTTTCAAGTAAGTGGTTATTTTCTTACCGCCTTTTGTGGAGACTGCGGGGCCTTTGTGGTCCAAGAGAGTAGCGCATTGGGTCGTGATAGCGACGATGAGTTTCATAACATAGATCTCCTTTTAAATGGACCGCCTTGCTGCTCCGGTGATTCTTGGGATCTACTCGAAACAACGGTTGCCAACTGAACCAATTTTGCATTAGTGGTACTTTTACTGATGTTTTTTTTGTGTGTCAGTAAATGTTATGTTTGTACACACTTAAACCAAAATTTCTGGCTCCGCTGCGAGGGTTAACTTGTCGGTCGATGCGAAACGTAGCCATCGAAAAAGCTCGCCTACCATTGATGAAGGAAGTGGTGCAATCCATGGAACTAGATACAATTACATTGTGTCATCCAATGCAACAGCTCAGTGGATGTTAACAAGGCTCAACACCTCCACATCTTGAGGCTGACTCTTTGTTCTGGGGCTTCATGAGAAGACAAGTAATGCTCTTGGTGAAGAGCACTGAGGGTTGGCATCTTGAGATTTGCAGAGTGATGCAGCTAAATGAGGTCCACATCTCCCAGTTATGGAGATAGAATGAGGGCAACTTGGCTAAGTTGCAGATCACTAGGCAAGTTTTGTGGCTTAAAATTCATGTATATCATGGGGCTCTCCCTTGTCTTTTATGAACCCTAATTGGTCAAAAGCTACTGCATGGAATTATGGAACCATTGTCAGAATTGAACCATGAACTGCTGCCTTTTTTGACAAAACTGTTGGCTCACAGGGTGCCCTAGGGTTTCATGCTGCACACCCATAAATTAAGAGAGAATCATGCATCAAGTTACTGTTGATATATATATATATATATATATATATATATATATATATATATATATATATATATATATATATATATATATATATAGAGAGAGAGAGAGAGAGAGAGAGAGTAGGGCAATAGTTCAAAGCGCTTCATATAGAGAATAGAGGAAAGTTCAAAAACAGACAGTAACATTGAAAGACATATTAAACAAGTAGTCCTGTTTTTTGGGGAAATTTTCATTTGTAACTAATCTTTTGCCTGTAATTTTAAAAAAAGGCTTGCTATTTGAGATTTTTTTTTAAAAGATGATCATGCTGTTTATGACAATTGTCATGTAAGGTTTTTCAGTTAAATTCCACTATCCTGGGGAAAAAAATCAGTTGGCTAAAACCATTATCACAAATATCACTGCATTTTTGAAAGTCTAATGATATTTTTGAGATAAACTAGTAAAACTAAAATGTTGGAAAAATCTTGGGAAAAAATGAATATCTTACGATTTTCTCACAATTTTTTGCGATTTTTTTTTATATTTTTTCTCTTCATTATTAGCTTTTCATTTATTTTACTTTATTAATTTTTAGAATTTTTATTTTTTTAATTTGCCGATATTTTTGGCACATTTTTTTGGGAAAAACTATTTCACCAAAAAATACCTGAGAAAAACATTGTCGATATTTTCCCAAGAATGATATTTAAGATAGTGGCTAAAACGACGAGAATATAATATAGTGATAGAGGGTAAGATGAAAAAATTGCAGCTAATGTCTTTCATTTTTTTAAAATTAGCAAAAACTGATTCTAGGCCTTTATTTGATATCTTTTCATGAAATTATGCCACCCTTTTTGAAAAGATTACAAAAAACAGTTCCCCAATTAAATTTATGGGCAAAAGGTAGGTCTGAAAACGGAAAATATCAATTCTTGACTTGCCTCAATTTTGTTCAATTTTAATTGAATCTGAACCAAACAATGTTGATGCAAACCATTGGGCCATATTATATATACGTCAACAACTATAAAAAACATAAACCTGGATGATGATGATGTAGATGGGAATTATACCTTGAGATGTCTTGAGAATCTCCCATACAACTTTGAAGATTCCCAAACATTTGAAATGAGGCAAGTTGTGATGCATGGTTGTAAAAGATCATAACAACACAAAAAGTAACATATCAGTATGAAGAGTTCAATAACCACTGCTTGCATTTAAAAAATGATAATAATACCAATCTCTTGGGCATCTTTATATTATGTTAAAATAATGTAGAACAATAATTGAAATGCCCACATCCCTAATCCAATGGTGAAAGTCTGGATAAGTCGAGCAAAGTTCCTTGTTAATATATATTTTATATGTAAATGATGAATTTAACCTCTGATAGGCCCTCTGGTAGAACAATTTAATATAAACTCTCTCTCTCTCTCTCTCTCTCTCTCTCTCTCTCTATATATATATATATATATATATATATATATATATATATATATAGATTTTTTTTCTTTAGCTTTTGACTCGAATAAATGGCACCCAGGTCGTTGTGCATGAACAAAATTTTTTATTTACTTATTAAAATTAAAAAAATTATATCTAGTGCCCCTTAGTTGGAATTTTCTGACTCGGCCCCTGAGCGATACATTCCGAGATTGACAACTCTTTGTTTACATCCGGTTAATTAAGAGACTAAAATGGATTCGTCGATGACAACAAAACAGGAATGAATTGATTAATTACCATAAGCTTGGGATATACGAAACCGGGTAATTTTATAATACCACACGTATTCTCTGGTAAAAGTACAGTTTGCATTATTCATGAAGTAAAGCTATTCTCTCCGAGGAAGGCAAAAAAGTTACCATCTGTATCTAAATTTTGACCTATCTACGTCTTTAGATTAAGAAAATATCATATTCTAATCATCAGATTCCTAGTATATGAAGGTAATCTACCAACTCACGTGCTACCCATATTAAAAATTGAAAAAAACGCAGGCTATATATGAAGAAACAAAATATATACTATTTAATATTGTTTCTGCCACTATTAGCTAATGAACATTATAATCATTTGATTGGATGAACGGTCATACATATATATATATATATATATATATCATGCCATTGATTAATAGATCGTCAGATGCTTTTTTGTAGTTATGGATGTCAATTTGGAGTTTTATATTGAATGGTTAGCATGTTTTCTTGAGTTGTTTATAGTTTCTTCATGAATCGGATAATATATAAGACCGTTGGTCTTCAGATCACGCATTTCATCAAGCTTTCATAATCTTTTATTGAAGTTAAAAAATGTCTCGCGATTGTTTGTGAAAAATACAAGTTACTTTGAATTTTCCTTTTCTTTTCTTTTTTTTACTTTTATTAGTGAAAGTTGAATGCAAAGAATGGTACAATGATTACGACTACGAGTAAGAAATGGCCAGAGGTTTCGTTGATGTCACGCTTGCTCACGTGATGACGTTTTGGGTTTAGGAAGCACAATGTATGATCAATAATTTAGTTTGCATTAAAATTGTAATAGAATTTTTTTATATTAAAATATTAAAAATAGTTTTTAATTAAAAATTATTATTGGAGTTTTATTAAAAAAATGAAATCATATGGATTCAAATTAAACTCGGATTTGAGATACAAATTAGACAGTACAAATTAGTCGGAGTTGTTTGACATTGGGAATAGTAAGTTTATGAATTCACATAAAATATTAGGCTAGATTCATAAAACACCATGTTATATGAATCTGCTCCACTCCAATCTTTAAGGTAGATGCAAACAATTTATCATTATTGTTTGCAACTGTTTCATGAAACAAATCTACTTCCAAATCATAAAACACTGTTAAGTTTTTATATATATGAATTTGCAAAATCTTCTCTTCATTTATTTTCAAATCCGAATTCAAATGTAAATATTTCAACATTTAATATGTTGGGCACAGTAAACGGCACGTCTGATTCAAATCTGGTCTATTAACATTCCTATACTTGTCATCTCTTAGATTTTTTTTTCCTTTGAATTAAAGTTTATTTCATTTTTTATTTAAAAAAACTTAAATTATGAAAAAGTTACAAATTGACCTTCCTAAATCAGTAGAAAACATTAATAAATTATTTCTGTTTTTTTTTAGGAACCTTTCCACTGCTTCCTAAGCAAACTCGTTAGCATGCTTAGCACGTTTGATATTTAGTGAAGTCAATAGAAGGCAGGCGGAGCCAAGGTAGGGCTCGCATACCACCTCAAAAATTATTTTTTTTATTTACGTGTAAATTTTAAAAAATTTCATTCGTTCTATATAAAAATTTTGAAAAACAATATTTCAGTCCTATTCAATTTTAGAAACTTTAATTCGGACAGCCTCATGAACAAATCCTGCAAGGCTGGTGTAGTTCTTCTTCTTCTTCCTTGGTAAAGGAACCACGTGAAAGACCCGAAATGGGTCCCGCCCAGTATTGTGTTTCTAACATTTTCTTCTTGGCCTCATTTGATCCGAGTTAGACTTGGTTTCCAATGCAATGCAATTAGCATGCTGCCTTGGATTCCTTTTCTTTGCGACTATTTGCCAGTGTAAAGTTGATCCGACATTCCATTGACGCGAGTAAGACACTTTTATTTTGGTATTTTTTTATTTTTATTTTTATTTTTATTTTTATTTTATTTTAATTTTTATTTTTATTTTTATTTTTATTTTTATTTTTATTTTTATTTTTATTTTTATTTTTATTTTTTTCAAGGGTAAAACTGTCATTAAAAAAATTCCGACACCCCGGATTTCGTCCAATTCGGGCTTGTTTTTCCTTCTTATTAAGTTCAAACGAACGGACAGTCGAATTGAATCTGCTTTAACAATTTAGAGAAGAGTAGCCATACAATGCAATGTAGATTATCTTTTTAACTACAACCCCCCAAATATTTGGACCCGCGAAAGGGATAAAGTATATTTGAGTCAACTTGAATCTACCGCAATCAAAGAATTAAGCCATAAAAGTGTAATTAGGATGCTTGAACGTAGTGAGAGAATCAATAGTCTCAAGTTCAACCACTAAATTAAATTAAGCTTTTCAAAAATATGCTTTCCGAGAGAGACCTATATATGTGAAAAAAGTGTCAGTGAAAGTAGCATTGGTGACAGTGAACGTTCTTCGTATTGCCAATCGGCAAATTATATCACGTCAGTGATAGTGAATATGTCGCTTTTTTTTATTTAGATTATCTCGGGTCTCAGCAATGCTTTTTCTTTGCGAAAAATATAAAAAATATATATAAAAAAATTAAAATATCTATAAATAGTTACTTTCAAAAGTTGCGTGCAAAGGAGACGGGGCTGCTCAGTGCTCACATCATGAAAGGGTTGGAACTGCCAATCTGGAGATTTGTCTTTCCCGTCAAGCCCCTATCAAGAATATAGAAAATATACAAATATTCCAGACAACGTCATATAAATAAATTATAAATATCATGAGGAATATACCGAAATAGAGCATTTAAAAAAAAGGTTAGATAATTGGATATAATGCTGTGATGTGGTCTGCCAGCTCTGGACTGCCTGTTGGCAATGCTAAAACAACAGAAGTTCTTCTACAAGCTTCAATCATGCTTTTCCAATCATATTTGTGAGCTTATCATGATTAATTTATGTGGTAATCAGAGAGCGAAACTTAAGAAGGCACCTTACAAGAAGAATATTGTATTCCTATAGTATATTTTCTTATGATATATAATCTTACGCAAGGAAAGATGCAACGTAACTATGAGAAAAGAAATTCTACATGTTATGCAGAAAAAAGTTGGTTCTCTTGGTTTATAGCAACGAGAAACTTATATCACTTCGAAAGTCAAGCCTATTTCTGTTGTTCCCATGACAAATTAAGTTAAATACTTCTTTTATCTTTAACCAATATGGGAAATGCGGCGAGGCTTTTACTCAATGCCCAAAAAATAGTTCAAATCCTTATTCTGTTCAAACAGGATAGAGAGAGATCGTGTTAACTAAATCTTGATGCAGTGCTCTAGTCAGACAGTGTTCACCTCAAAGTTGAGCTTCCCCATATAGCAACTTTAGTTTGATTAGAAATGCCTACTTTTCATGAACAACTAGAATAAGAAACGTGAATGGAACAGGGAAAAGCAGTGGGTCAGAGCCACCTATCTAGTAATTAAAACGTGAAATGGACTATATTTCAAGTCCAATGTGCATGAAAAGATTTGTTCAGTCTTCCTCACGGCACCGTTCATGCTAAAGACATCAATAATGCAGATGGGACCAGTCATCATCTCTCCCACTTTTGCTTATCTAGTTTGAAGTGAACACATCTTTGGTCATGAAGAGATCCCATCGATGAGAAAATTAACGCATATTTCCAATGAAAAAGAAATGAAAGTTTGACTAGAAAAAAAAGAAAGAAAATAAGGCACAGTGTCCATGATCAATGGTCAGTTACCCAACAAGAGTCTAATACCAACTATTTTTGAAGCAAGAGAAAAAGCATGGGTCTGAACGAAATCCTTTATGCTGTATATATCAGAAATAAATGAATGGTGGTCAAGGGGGGCTTAAAATCTACACTGATTTTCTAGGAAAATCCCCTGTAAAATTTGCAAAGAAGATCAATGTGTACTGAATTTTGCTGTCTCCACCGGCCACTGCTGGAAGGGATTTGAAGATGTGCAGAGCTTCTTTCTTCTTCTTCTTCTTCTTAGATCAGAAATGTTATTTTTTTCACATATAGATCTCAATTTACATGTAAAGCTTCTCAAGTTGCAGAAAAATGTCCTCCAGCAAGTTGGCAGGAGTAATATCCTGCGCAAGAAGCATGAGACTGCGCAAAGGATCAGCCCTGTGAGATGATGTCATCTCCTCCTTGGGCTCAACATTCTCATCCTTAACCTCAATGTTGTTCTTCTCCTTACATATGCCTGGCAAGATAGCCTTGTTGTTATCATTACATTAAGAACTAAAAGCAACATTTTTTCCTAAGCCACTCTTAGCTAGTTGAACCTCAATTTTCATCTGTAAAACAGCAAGGCCCTGATCATGTTACGGCAACAACTTGATGTCCGTTGAATGTGGTGCTTTGTCAGCATTTCTGCTTGTTCTTCATGCAAGAGGATGAGGTCATTCCATATCTAGAGATGATTCAATCTATGTAAGCTGCTCTTCTATATTTATCTCATTGCAGATATAAAATTACAGTGCAGATTGTGAAGTTGGCAAATGGTTTGAGGAACTGCAATTCAAAAACACACCAATCTCTGTATCTTACATCCTGTTATGGATGCTAAAAGTTATGAAACTTGTTTTTTTTCTATCCTACATGAAGGAGAGAAAAATGGAGAGACTGTATTCTGCAGTAATACGGAAAATGAAACACAGAAAAAGTGTAAAACTTTATCTAGTGCTCAGGAGATATAGGAAAAGAAATGATGGCAGCTTTTTTTGCAATATATTTTGAAAAAATGAGTGTACAACGTTTAAAGGATAAGAATATTGGTTATTTTGATCAATTACGTGTACTTTGTTGCAAAACTTGCTCAAGAGGCGGTCCCAGTTATCCTCTGCTTCAAAAGGGTTTGATCCACATGATTGTTCACAAATTCATCTCCATCTCAGAAAATTATAAATTGGGAAGTCTTCATCTTTTCTTCAATGACTTTTACTGAAACACATTCAGTGAGAATTGAAAACGAAGAGTTCTTAGTAGGACAGGCCTTGGCGAACTGCTGCTTCTCATTCGTCTTCAAGCAGTAAGATTTTCACAGTATATACAGCAACAACTGATTGCGACTAAAATATTCATGACCCCTTCTGTTATTTCATACGACTTTTGAGGGCATCTCTGCAATGCCATGTGCCCAAAATAATGCCTATCAATTCATGTCATTGAATCTAGGTTATCAAATGCACATAATTAAGTGAAATTTTTCTTTCTGCAACAACTAGCATATGAACCAAGAGCACAGCACGTGAAAAGGTGCTTGCATGGAATGATCAAAACACAATGTTCAGAATTCCTCCCACCCATCATGGACATCAACTCCTTCCTTTTTCACTAATGGCGAGCCTCCCCCAAAGCAGTGGCTCCCAACTGCTACCAAATTATGGGGACAACTTGCTCTCCAAACGTGCATTTGTTTGTCCAAGCACATGCATTTCTCTGCTCATACCCTGCACTCACTTTGACTCATGTGCATGTGTTTTCCTTTTAGAACACAGGAGGCCATAATTTTCCACTTGTTCGTTGCATTATTTGCACATTTGGTTAAATCAGACAGGCAAAAACACAGGCCCCAATCCTCCCCACCAGGAAAAAAGGAAAAACCAACAAAAAGCGTGCTTAAGTTACATTTTTATTGATCCAGGGGAAGTTAGGAATGCCATCTGCCAATAGTTTCTTTATGCATCTCTTCAAATTGAGGATCTCAGTTATAGAAATGCTGCACAGAACGAGAACTTTGGTCTCTGTAACATAGTAGGTGTGTGCCAATATCTAATGCCCCCTTTGCTTAATACTGTTTTCTCACTGATGATCAACTGGAATAAGCCAAAGTAGGTGTCGGTTAAGTCCAAGTTCTGACATGTAGATCAGAAACAAAATTTAGCAGTTTCCCTCATCATTAACAGAGGAAAACCTAAGAAACTTACCAATTTCCTTCATCATTGAAATGAAGAATTAATCATAAAGTTGAGACTGATCAAGGAAGGGTCAGTGTGGGCTACAAGAAAAAACATAAGATTACAAATGACTACCGCTTCAAGGTCTACCAAGAACACCAATAGCAATCTGTGGACCCATATATCATGTGGGGATCAGATGATACTGTCTTCAAATTTATATGGTTGGCCTTTTGCTCTCACGGTCATTTAAGATGACATTGTCACAATCACATGTTTTTTTGTTTCCCCTATAAAGGTTATATGTGTAAGTGGTAGGTCCAGTAGAAGCATAATTTAGAAGGTCTAGTGATTTCTCTGGGCTTTTTCCTGTGGACAAGGATAAAGACCAGAAGAAAAGTAAGCTGATACTCACAAAGCAAAGATAGGATTCCCTCTCAGAGAGAAAGAGTGAGTGAGAGAGAACGTACTAGTGTTATTTGCGTTAGACGTAGGCACTTTATCACATGCAAATAATTGGACGTTAACTGACAAAATGCAGATCAAATTCAGCTTTAGATCGAGGAAAAAGCATCAGTGAATATGACTATTCAGAGAATCAGAAGGGACTGGAATCCCGCAAAAGATTTGTAAACAAAAGCAGATTCTGCAGGTTATTAACTGGGTTGATCTACTCTTGGTTTTACCAAATCTGACTAATCAGAGTTGCCAATGTAAAATCTGAGGGAAACTGAACTGTAAGGAAAAGATCTCCATGGCTTTCCAATGAGGTTACATCACGTCATGCTTTCCTATGCTTTTTTTTTTTTTATTCACAAAAGGAATCCAGATTTGAATTCAAGACAGGGAAAGAACAGTTGAATGCTCATTATACCTCAATAGAAATTTAAAGCTGAAAACCCACGATGCCGCTAACCATGATCTTCACTTCCCTTTCTTCATAATGGTGCCGTGCAAGTGCAACCAGGAAAATGGAGGAATCATCTTTGCCTGGCATCCGCTATCTGATCTGTATTTACACACACGTCATGATACATTTATTTTCTCCTTCTAGTCCATCTTGATTATATGAGAAATTATGATCATGTTGGTCCTTGCTCAGTTATTGGATGAAAAGTTATCACCAACTTCCAAATTGGGAGAAATAAGGCAAAGATGAGATGACAATTGAGTTTAATGTGATCCACCCTCTCATGGAAAACCGCCAGCCAACAGGATTGGTGGTGACATGATGTCAAATAAGTGCGCAAACATGAGATTTTTGCGGGCATTTGATGTTGAAATTCAAATTTCATTTATATCTTCAATAGAGAAACAAGTGTTCACATGATGGTAGCCATGGACCAATACACGGCTTCGCAAGAAATTATTGTCAGAGAAAACCTATTTTGGAAAAAAGAACGAAAAAAAAATGTTAAATACAAATCAACCGAAAAAGCAGTAAAAAACACCAAGATGAAAAAAAAATGCATATTATATTTTTGAGATTTTTTCGCATTTTATTCTTTTTTTTTTGCGTTTTTTTCACGTTTTTTATAATTTTTAATTACCAGAATTTTATTTTCACATTTTTTACATCTTATTTTTATTTTTTAACGTTTTAAAAACTTTTCTTGATATTTTTTACTTTGTGGGTTCATACCCAAAAAACTTAATCAGATGCCCTATGGTTTTGGTAATACGAAAGAGAAATTTAGTACATGGTTTTGGTAATAAGAAACACAAATTTAGTATTTCATAAATATGCTCTAATCTTTTAAGGCAGAGTTAGCCCTTTTAAGGATGGTTTAAAAAAACCACATTATTTTTTCCGTCTCATGCACTTAACCCAAAAAATTGGTTATATTCATTGAAAGTTTTAAAAAGTGTTATATGAACCATTTTTTGAGGCAGTTTTTGAGACAATAACAATGTGCTATTGATGCCAAACAACCTCTTAAGTCTATTCATATAGAGGAATGTCAATATATTAAATTTGGATCACTTATACGACTAAACCATTCTAAAAAATTCAGATATGAATAAACATTTAATATCCAATTAAGAAGTGGAATCAAATACAGATTTAAGAAATGATGTCCAATCAATTTCAGATATACATAAATATCCGATCGGATTCAAATTCAAATTCGAAACAGTTTTTTTTTCTACAAAAATAAATGTCTTATATCCAATGCTTTGATTCAGTTCAAAATTCGGATTCAGTTTTGGATATGAATGTAAAAAATGTGTTCAAATCGAATTTGGATTGTGAATTTATATTCCAAACTATGATATGCTTGATGACGAACCAATAATTTCATGACTTGGTGTTGCTTTAAGATTTATGAGTAATTAAAAGATAGCATCATAATGTGGTTGGCACATATGGCTGCTGCATGAATGGACTAAAAGATGCTGATTGGGTAGAGAACACTTTAGTAACTTTGTAATATGGTAATTGGCATACTATGCACATTGTATAAGTATTATATAACTAACGACTCATCTCACTACCACACTGGGCTTCGACCCTTGGTTCAATAAATCTCAACTCCTCCTAGTTATTTTGGTTTTAACCAAAAGAAGGTTTCCAAGTAGGACAACTAACTATTTTAACAACCTCTTTTATAAGATATTGAAGATCTCTCTCAAACTGAAGTTGAGATTAAATCTCTTGAATATCTCTTACAATCTTTAATATAAAACTAAACTTTATAAAGCGAGAGTACACCCTCTTAAGGCAGAAATGTTATTCAAGTGTTTGAATTGTACTTTGATATCACTCTGTAATGACCCAAATCACTGCTACATCAGGCTTGAACTCTTAGTCAGATGAATCCCAACCCGCCCTTTAAACATTTTTGTTTCAACCTAAAAAAAACTATGATCCAGGACAACTAACCAGAAAGTATGGTTCATAAAAATGCATCCCTTCAGTGCAGTGGTAGAGAAAAAATTTCAGTTAAAAACCTACACCCAGCACAAAAAGCCTACTAAGCAAAGCCAAATTGGCCCAAAACGCTTTATTAGGATGTTCTGATTGTTAGGTGAGCTTCAACCCGATGTACCCAAATGGAATGAACCATGATTCTCCTGTCTCGAGTCCAGTCTAAGGGATGTCAATGGATCAGATTTGAATCAGATATGTTATCTATAGTATGTATTTATCATATGTTCACACATTCAGATCCGCCAAAATGCCAACTGCCACATTTGAATCTATCATAGTATCTTTTTTATCAAATCTTCACACATTATCAGCCAAATGTCAATTGCCACTTTTGAATTTTTCATTGTATCTTTTTTATCAGATGTTCACACATTGAAATTCAAATAAAAACGAAGAACTGTCTAATACCATATCCAAATAAGGAATTCACAATCTAAATCTGATAAAGATCTAATTTTTAAATTATAAAATAACCCAAATCCAAATTTTAAACCGAATTCGAACCATATTATGTATATATAATAATATGTTAAAAACTGACTTTTAAAATGAATGGATGTTAAATTGGATATTTAAATCCGTATCTGATCCGATTTGATGATTGGATATTAATTTTGGAAGATGAAAGCCTGAGAGGGCACGGAGGAAGCATCTGATTGGCTGGAAGGAGAAGACGCGGATCGAGGCCTTATTTTAAATCCTGACCGTCCGATGCATCAACGTCACGCGGATCGACTCCGCACCATAAAAGGACGCACCTCCCTCGCATTTGTCCCATCAGCTCAGCTTCCCGCCTTTGAAGCCTTCGAAATTTTTTCTTCTCCGAACCTCGAAATCCGGTCAGGCGCCAAAGATGGAGGGTGGAAAGTCCGTTAAGGCGAGCGGCGGCCGGAAAGCCGGTGCGAAGAGATCCGTCGTCTCGAAGTCGGTCAAGGCTGGCTTGCAGTTCCCGGTCGGAAGGATTGCCCGCTTCCTGAAGAAGGGCAGGTACGCCCAGAGGGTCGGCATCGGTGCCCCCGTCTACCTCGCAGCCGTCCTTGAATACCTCGCAGCTGAGGTGAAGATCTCCGTTTCTTGAATGTTTCTGACTATTTTGCGTTTCTTTTTCCGTCTGTTTGGATTCTGATTTCTTCTCCTTGTGGTGGTTTAGGTCCTAGAGTTGGCTGGCAATGCTGCTAGGGACAACAAGAAGACGAGGATTATTCCGAGGCATGTTCTTCTGGCCGTGAGGAACGACGAAGAGTTGGGGAAGCTCCTGGCTGGCGTGACGATTGCAAACGGTGGTGTTCTGCCCAATATCCATTCTGTGCTGTTGCCCAAGAGGACGGAGAAGGCGTCCCAGGAAACCAAATCCCCAAAGTCTCCAAAGAAGGCTTGATCATGCGTTGATGTTCTTGTGCAACTCACGTCCTTTTCGCATTCATGATTTGTTACTTTTGTAGTTGCCGGTTGTTGGTAGATTTCTCCTTTGTATATAAGAGCAGGGTTGATTTAGTGGCAGAGTTTTCTATGTAGCCTGTCTCGGTAGGTCTAGTTTTTTCTTCTTTTAAACGGTGTAACTTCTTCCGGGTGCCTGAAAGTTGTGCAATGAAATGAAAAGTGTTTGTTCGACACTCATACTAATTACTTCTTTGGGGGGTTTCCGATCTCCAGTGCAATGACGAGTTGTGTGGGTATGGTGTGAGGTTCTTGCAGAATCACTCGGTTCTGTTTGAAGTGTACTGCTTTTCTTTGCTTAAGAGAACCTAACATTTCCCCAAATGCATGGTGTCCGTAATTTTCTTCTCGGGATTGGTTTAACTAGAGGATCACGCATGTTTTCCCTTCCCGCGAAACGTAGTCCATATTTCTTCTTCTGCCGCTTTCATATAGACGTTCGTCTATAAAAGCACAAAATATACAGTCCATAAACAATTCCTACGAGGATGCACAAACCATACGCGTGTGTGGGTGTGTGTGTCTCTGTCTCTCTGTCCCCCCTTTCTTCTCACATTGTGTAAGAACAAACCCTATTTTATTTGTTATCGTTTGTGCACCTCGTAGGATTTTATTGTTTATGGACTGTATATTTTGTGCTTTTATAGATGAACGTCTATATGAATAAGCTGTATGTTGGACTCGTTTGATAACGCGAGAGAATAAATTGCCATTTGTTTTGGATACGTTGTAAAATCACTGGCTTAGAAAATCGTACATATTGTTAGCCTGTTTTATAAGGCTGTTACAAGCTCATTGGTTTAAGGGTTTTGTTATATGGTTAAGTTTGGTGTTTACGTCTCCTATGTTGAGGGCTTAAATATTTGTTCCAAATATTATTTACAGTACGAATTTATTTGGTTTTGCCTTTGATTTGGTGTTTTGTATTGGATTGTGCATTGGTCTGATTTTTTACATCTTTGGTTTATTTCTTCCATTTGTTGCCTTTTATTGTGTATCTTGGCCTGGATTAATGTTGGATTCTCTGGCAGTCTTCCTTTAATTCGCGCTAGTCTTTGTTGAAAGTTTATGAATCTTTCACTAGCAAGTACTTGTCCCTATGTTTGGCTTTTGTTCCATTGTTGTTCTTTCAGTTGAATTTTTTACATTTTGGTGATGGGTGAAACTTTGTTGACATTGTGGTCCTATAGTTCACTTTACGTTCAAAATAAGATGAAAAAATGGAGCAACATTGTACTTGCAATCCTGGTCCAGTTCTTGTGGCTTATGCTGCATGGGCTGTCAAAATGTTTACTGCAGCCTGAGACTCCGAGTTTCTCAGAGTGGTCATCCATTTGATTTTGAGTTTGAATTAGTTAAATACTCCATTGCCAGTCTCATGAGTTTGACATCACTACTTCTGCAACTATGTCTAAACATGATGGCATGAATTCTTTATTGTTTTAGCAGTTCCTTGAAGGCATTGTTGCACGAATGTTCCCCAATCATATTATTTTTCAAGCCATGTAGAATTTCATTATGATTCCATATATAAGCTGAATATGAAAAATTATTTGTTTGAAAGTAAATCAGTTGCGATTTGACCTAGAGGATCCTTACCATATTTTAACAAATTCAAGAACAGAAGAACAAAACGTTACTTTCATGCTTATAATAAAGGTGTTTCACTAAAAAAAAGTCTAGTCTAATGTCCTACGTTCTTATCTGCTTAGGGCAAACAATTGTGTTCGTGTTTGTGCATCAGCCCTTTTACGTAGAAATATGAGTTTTGAATGGGGATCTCTCTTGGATGATATATGTGATTGTGAACGGGGACACCCGATTCCGGCTGTTGCCTAACCTCTAAGACTCCCTATTTGGATCCAATGATAACTTGGAAGACAGAGACTGGTGATCCTTGCTCACACTATGCCCCTAATTTTTGTCATCCTGCAGAATCTCCTGGACAATTTAACTAGAGGCTGTAGGAAATGCAGCTATTTGCTGGGCTCCAAACCATCACAGAGAACACCTATGTTCTTGTGCTCAGAGGATGTTCCTCATCTTCATCCTTGCTGTTCTCTCCTTGATGGGGCAGATGAAGTTGGGGTTGCATACCAAGCCACGTATTTTCTTGCTATGGTTGATGCACGTTCTGTGAGCATGTTATTGGAACGTGCAACCTAGAACTCTGCATTTAATTGAGCAGCTCAGATACATGTTAGATGTACTCTTTACAAATATTTCCTTGCTGTAAGTTACATATTATTGCGTTTTGAGGAATGCTCCTCAAGCATGTAATTTTTGAAGCCATATAGAAAAGCTGTACTTTTCAAAGGTAAGCATTTGGCATACATTTCCATGTTTTAATTATGATTTCATTTTATAAACTAAAAAATGAAAAGCTCTACGTTTCAAAGGAAAGCAGTTGCATAACTTGACCCAGTCGTGGGATATTAAGCCAGTTGCACAACTCATTAGATCTAAACCTCAATGCCACAAGATCATAACTATTCATCATGACGTGAACCACTTGAACCTTTGGACAATTTTATTTTGATCCTAATTGGTGCTCTTGAGCTAAGAAGGTGGCTCATTTCTTCATTTCCAAATAGCATATTACATACTAGATGTTAGGTCATTGCTCCTGCTATTGGAGATTTTGTAAGATAGTATCATTCTGTCAATCTAGTACAGTCAATTTAGCTACCATATTTAATGTTTGGGACAAAAGATGTTTACTTTCTTGCACCACAAAGACTATCCTATACTAGCTTCCCCCAGCCATAAATGAGGAACTCCACTGCAGCTCATCTTTGTTTGCAGGTAGATAGTGACGCATATGTATGCCCCTAAATTTATGATGGCAAATTCATTGCTGCAGATGCAACTAGTCACAATAGTTATAAACATGTTCATGACAAATCTGTACCATGTAGTCAGAACAACAATTTTCATTTCAGTATACCATGAAAGCAACAACAGAAGGAAAACATCACACATTTTGTGACATTCTTTCTCTTATTCTCTTTTTTCTAATTTACACAGTTTGATTGAAAAAGATTACCTGATGGGATAAAGATTAAATGGCCATCATTCTGGTTTGATCTTTCTTTTGATTATTGAGATCTCCCACATTTCCAAACCAGCTGTCTATATCTATCAGTGATCGACTGATAATGGAAGGTCTCAAGTTTTATATTTCAGCATAGGCACCTTGGACTACAAGTATATCATTACTTACAGATAAGCAAGTGGAATACTATGGCCTATTCTGATGTTCTTTTTTATGATTCCGATGTCTCCTTTTCTTGATAACAATGGAATGGTTCTTTCTGATGGTGGTTGTTTAAAGTTTAAACTCTTGGGCCATCTCACTCTAATAAAATACTTTTCATAAAGGATTTCCCTAGATCATAATCAATCTTTATTTTTCTGTGTTGACATTTAAAACCCTTTCCAACTGTGCAGGTTCTGTCATCTTGTCCAGGCATATAAAACCAAGTCAACAAGATGTCACAAGGTTGAAAGCCATAAGAGAGTGGTCAACCAACCACAATTGAATTCTCCATGCAGGGGAAAAAGAGATTCCAAAAGGTTTGCCTATTGCAGACTTGGTAAGTAATAATTATTATTTCCCTAGCTGGTTTTGACACTAGATATCAGCAGGGTCATGATTTTTTTTGAAACTGACATTTGATAAGTTTAATTCACCTTGCAAGGGTTGGATTTTGCAAGCATTCCTCTGTACTGATCTTGGGAGCCTGATTTATGTAGGACCTTTAACTACTTTTTCCCATCAGGAAAATGCTGGGAGAGAGCTTCCTTTGTTCATTGTCTAAAAATGCGGCATACATACAGGAGCATCTGCTGTAAAAAAAAAAAAAAAGGCAAGAAAACAGCCTACATCACTAGATTAATCAATGCCCTTCCGGAATTTTACTTTGTATATTGCCCATTTCAGATGGACAGGCTGGCTTTTGAGTTAGGCAGGTGGAGGTGGCTGGTTTTTGAGTTCTGACTGAATGGTACGTCTAAATTCCTCTATACGTCTCCCTCTTACAAGGGATAAGCCTCCTTCCTCTAACATGTTGTTGTGATGAATGTTCCCCTTTTTCAAAGGGAGTTGCTAGTAATAACATTGAGAGGCTCGTTGCAAACTTGCTTAGATGGTAGCCAGTTAAGGAATAAACTTCTTTCAGCTCCATTCCTTGGCTTTCTTGGATGCAACTTGAAGCGAACTTGACGACCTTTAACTACTTGCTGCAATTGTCTTTGAAGAAGTTTGGATGATTGCAAGAAAAGTTTGGATCTGCATCTCTAAATTCAAAAGTCACATGTTTTTAAATTTTTGTGGGACTTTGTCAAACTTTTTTTAGTTGAAGTGAAGAGAACATAAATATGAATTCAGTAGCACAGTTTATGACTATTATGCATGTAATTAGAATATGCTGTCTGGTTTCTTGTGGTTGATTTTAGGAGTTCCATGAATTTAAGCTCTTAGGTTGCATTTGATAGCCTTGGACCTCAGATCCGAGGTTGGATTTGCTGACTGCATCTGAGGATTATCAAACTGTAAATTTAAGAACCACAGATTTCAGGCCTATGAGAATTGAGAATGCTGAAATCCATGGATCTCAAATTGGAGGGGGGGAGGGTCCGACTTCAAGTGTGCATTTCAGATCCATACATGAAGGAGAGGGGAGGAGGGAGAGAAGGCTGCGGGAGTGCATCAAATAAGGGCTTTTAAAACCTAAGATTTTGAAACCTCAGATCTCAGATCTGAGGTTCTAAATCTGCCCCGGATTTAAGATCTGAGGCAATCAAATGCAACCTTAAGGTATCTAGTTTTACTCTGTTGTTGATTCTGAACTTCAATCATAAGCAAGGTAATTTGGTTGGCTGGATGCTGGCTTGGAGCTACAAATATGTATCTGAATGAAGTATAGAACTATGTGTGGGTTCCTTTCTAATGGTGAGTGTAAGTGACAAGGCAAGTGAGACATCAGCACATCTAGCCCATGTGATCAAGTCAATTATGACAAATTTGTTTAACTTTGCTCCATGAATTCATAAAAGGTAAGAAACGAGATCTTCATCTACATAGTCAAGGAATAGTGTATACTCACAAAAAGTAGCAAAATGCTATAAATTGATCAAGCAAATTTTGTTTAATAGAATTATGACAAGTCCCCTTTTAAGATTTTTTTTTTTCTTTGGCTAGGCAAGTTTGGAACCTGATCGAAGACCATTTCATCACGTTTCTATTGTGATAAAAAATCAAGTACTCATTCGACTAATGGATTCAATTCCATACCTTCATACAATTGCTTTAAGTAGCTGTGCAGATGGCAAACAGAAGTTGGATTAATAGAAAAAGGTATCTTATCGTTGATTGCGGCAAGAATGATCTTTGTTTAACATTCATATTTTGATCACGCAATGCACTTATACAGAAAAGAACAAAATGCAGAGCATCAGCTGTAAAAAAACACAAACATGGGCAAGAAAACAACTGAAGCCGAACAGCAACAAACATAAGATCAGACCGTGGAAGCAAAACCCAAAATTAAAATGCCCATTTGCTCAGCCAACACCACTAGATTAACCAATGCCCTGACGGTCTGGAATTCTTCTTTGTATATTGCCCATTTCAGAGGGGGTCTCTGGCTTTTTACCTGGATGGTAGTTCTAAATTCCTGTATACGTCTCCACTTATAAGGGATAAGCCTCCTTCCCACTAACATGTTGTTGAGATGTCTTTCCAACCATAGTTGCTAGTAATAACATTGAGAGGCTCATTGCAAGCTTGCTTGGAGGCCAGCCAGTTGAGGAGTAGATTTCTTTCAGCTCCATTACCTCCTACCCTGGCTTTCGTAGATGCAACTTGAAGGCGAACATGATGACCTTTTACTACTTTTTGCAATTGTCTTTGAGGAAGTTTGGATGATTGCAAGAAGAGTTTGGATCTACATCTCTAAATTCAAGAGTTACAAGTCTTTAATTTTTGTGGGGCTTTTGTGAAACTTTTTTTAATTGAAGTGAAAAGAACCTAATATAAATTCAGTAGCGCAGTTTTGGACCATTATGCATGTAGTTAGCATCTGTTTGGTTCCTTGTAGTTGATTTTAGGAGTTCCATGAGTTTAAGCACTTAAAGTATCTAGTTTTGCTATTTGTTGTTGATGACTTGATTCTGTCAACTAGGGTAGTGAACTTCAATCTTAAGCAAGGTGGTTTGGTTGGCTGGATGCTGGCTTTGAGCTCTAAAAATATAAGGCTCTAATGGTGAGTGAAAGCGACAAGGCAAGTCAGCAGCACATCTATTCCATGTGATCAAGTCAATTATGTCAAATTTGTTTAACTTTGTTCCATGAATTCATAAAAGGTAAGAAACGAGAGCTTCATTTATATAGTCAAGAAACAGTGTATAGTCACCAAAAGTAGCAAAATGCTATAAATTGATCAAGTATGGGTGGACTTGTCTATTGTCTTACTTTTGAAGCAAGCTTTGTTTAATAGAATTATGACATCAAGTCCCCTTTTAAGATTTTATTTTTTTGCTAGGCAAGTTTGGAACCTGCTCTAAGACCATTTGGTTAAGTTTCTTTGTAATAAAAAAAATCAAATACTCATTCTACTAGTGGATTCAATTCCATAGCTTCATACAATTGCTTTAAGTAGCCGTGCAGATGGCAAACAGACGTTGGATTTATCTTCTTCTTGATTACGGCAATAAATATCTTTGTTAACACTCATATCTTGACAATGATATTGATATTTATATGCTTACATTTTATGAAATGATAGAAGAAATTTATATTAGATATATGCATGAGGACTTGACTTTGATCCTTTTGATTGAGATGAGGATCGTGTAGGTCATGAGAGAGAGTTGTACCAGAACAATGGAAAGCACTCTTATCATATCCAAATTTACATAAAGGACAGGTACCTAATGATGTACAGTACGATTACTTTTGGACAAAAAATTCTGTCTTATTTCTATTTAGTAATGCATTTTACATTATTGCAGGCAATCAGCAAAAGGAATAAACCTAATCGTGTCAGCAAAGGCTTCAACGCCCTTCTGCAAATAAAAGCTCCACCCATGTTCTTTATGAATAGGTAAATTAGAATTCCCATGATCTGTTTCACATGCTTTGTGGTTACATATTGGCAATGTATGTCCACTGGCTAAGTTTCCCATATTTCAGTTTGACTGCCAAAGGGACCATATCTTTTGGCTGGACATATACTTTGGGAACAGCATGTCATCATATCAGTAGTTGTCTAATTAATAACTTTAGGGTTAGGAATTTAAGAAACAGCCCTTTGCTAACAAAGGATCTTTACCGTGAGTTTGTGACTGATGCTGTTGTTGATGTAATTCATACCCATACTCATTTGGCACGTTTCTTTAGGTATGAGGTATGGCCCAATATTAGCTCGCCGTTGGTTATGCACATGTTTAACTTAGGTCAGATTGCCAATGTTAGAAATTTTTAGCAGGCAGCTAGGTCGGACAGGCTATTTGGATGCTTGTGATTATGCTTCTGATTTACATGCTCCCACAAAATGAGGCTGCCCCATACAAGTTTGTGCTTGTTGTATTGAGCGTAGTTGTATAAAGTGTTCTGCAATATGAGCTTTGATGTCTGCGGTCTGCACCGTAGTACCTGTAGCATGTGAGTATGAGGTGTTCTATTGGTTAACTTATTCATGTGATTTTCATTTAAAGTATATTGCTTTAAGTTGTTCTCCCTGGAAAATCTTGAACCATAATTATCTGGAACTATGGCCGGGTACATAGTTTTTATCAGGATTTTCATGCTCTATGAAATCGTTCCTCAATAGTGCTGAACATGAGTTACTTGAGCTAAATGGCAAGTTGGCAACCTAGACTGTTTTGAGATTATACAAGTATCACACACCGTTTTTGACAGCCTCGTATCAGACTCTGAAAAGACAAACTCTTGGACTGTGACAGGTACCCAAGTCTGAGGTGCCATATGTCAGTTGAGGTGGTGTTATAATTTAACACAATGGAGTTGGAGGATGGAGGACTGTGAGACCTTCTAGAATTGCTATTTTGATTGAGACACCTGTAAACAAGCACTCCTTCTGCAGATCAGCTAGGCCAGTCATCATCATGGAAATGAGGTCGTCCAGGTAACACTTGTGAGAAGCAAAAATAACATGACAATGAGCTACTTTTGTCTGTTTACTGAAATGAGATTAAATTTTTGAAATTAGGTAGTAGACATTGTCAAGGGCCAACAAGGGACATAAAATGACTCATCCAACATGGGTTGCATAAAAAAGTTTTATCATTAGGTAGCTTGATAGGAAATGGTGAAAGTAGTTTGGACACGTTGATCATATGATTCAGTGAAGAACTCATATGATCAGTATCCTTGCTGTCGACAATCCAAAAATTGGTATGGTTACAAGATATACCTGAAAAACTGGCTTGGGCAGATTATCTGTCTTTGAGGAGCTGTTTGATTTAGATACTCATCTGTAGTCAATGTTTGAGCAGAATCACAATTGGATTCCTTGAGTGAATTTGCAATGATGGACTTTGCCTTATCTTCATCAACTCGATTTGTAGAGGAAGATCTGTCTGATCTCTGTTTTTCTGCCTTTCATATTTGGAGCGATTGAGTTTGAAGCATCTCTCCTTACACTGCCCTAAGATGCAACAGTAACTACAATAGTATTGTTGTCTTTTGATCAGCATTGGGGACAGCAAAACTGACTTGTGCTTTAGTATTGATCTGAACTTGGCTTCTCTCTGCTTTTTTTCTTGCCAAAGCAGTGAGAAAACCTCTGCAACTGAAGTTAAAGGATCAATCAAAAGTATCTAATCTTTAATTGCATTGAAGACCCATCAGAAATTGGATGACACAGTCTTCCTGCTTTCTTTCTGCGATCAGTTTCAGTGTTCCACATGAGCACCCCAGAAGAGGATCATAGGAATTCAACTCGTCCCAATAGGCTTTCAGTTTAGTGAAATTGGTGGCCACTGAAGAAACATCTAGAGTTAAACGACTAATCACAGACTTAATCTGGTATTTCCTTGGAGCTGTGCCCTGCTGAACCTCTCTTCCTCAAGTCGACCCAGATTTCAAGTGTTGTAGATGCATAGATAACACTAGTGGCAAGTTCACGAGAAAGAGAGTTCAGGATCCGTGACGGTACCATATGACTGCAACGCCTCCGAAAAATGAATTCAGCTAAGGAAGCGTCTTGTTTGGCAGAGATCAATTTGACCAATGCCAGCTTATTCTTGGCAGACAACATGACCATTGCGACTCCATGTTGCATAGTTGTCACAGGTGAGGAGCTGGGAAACCAACACAACTCCTTGATTGTCTGAATGAAATAGGGGTTGGAAAATTCTGAAGCGTTAAGGTCAGATGAAGACTCTGATCCTGTAGAGAAGCCAGAGTTGGCTGTGTTGTTTAGTGGAGATTCAGGGCCTGTAGACAACATGGCTTTGATACCTTGTCAAGAGGAAGACTCTGCAGAAGTGAAACTAGAAACAGGCAAGAACAGAGCAATGAAGCAGGGTAATGGGATAAGCAGCTCCAGCTTTCATTGCACGATGAGATTAGTTATATCAATGCTGATCTGTGGCAGCATCTAGTAGGGCCCAAAATATTGAGTACTCTGGTGCAGACTCTGTGCTCTTTTGGAAACTATTCAGAATAGCCCAGGCGCCCACCTGGAATCCCCTTGTAAATGGAAGTTTATCACACTGAACCTTCAAGCTTCCTGGGACAAATGCAAATTGCATTTAAGAACCTTAAGGACTTTATCTCGGCCATGCATCTGTAAACTGCTTCGTAGGGAGCCATCCTAGTTGGTGAGGGGGACCCTTGTATGAGAATTTAACCCATCAAAAAAATTGTGTCCAATTAGGAGGCTGTTTGCTGGAGAAACAACACAGGAAAGTTTCTACCCGCTTGTTAACGACTTGCATTTGGCCATCCAACTGCAGATGATGCACCATTTTCATCTACAGGTCAGTACTGTGCAAGCAAAAGTGTTCCAAAATGCCCCGAGGAAGATATTATCTTGATCACTTGTAAGGGCAGCATTCTATGTAGATTGTCAAAATGTTCCAGAAATGCAACAACCATCATTTTGGTGTTTTATGGGAGTAATAAGGTTATAAAATGGGTACATTTTGTTGGTCAATTCACCATGACTAGGATGACTGACCCTCTACAAAAACCATGGAAACGTCTCCTAGACCTTATCAGAAATGGGTATAAGTTACAACAGGCTGGGGGCTTTAAAACTTTAGTTTTATGATGCTAGCAAGTGCCACATTTCTGGAGATATAGATGAACATGCTTTTCATGCTCAACCTGTAGACGAGTGATTTCAGCCTTCTATAGCTTCACCTTCACCTGCATGCCCCCCTCCTTGGAGACATGAAAGTGCTTTAGCTTAACTGGGATATGCAAATAAAGCAAGAACTGGTTGGTAATTTAGCTTGAACTTCACCATTTACACTTTACTGTGGAATCTTGGGGCTAATCATTTAAAAGCAGGAAATAAAATCCCTGGTCGATGGTTAATGATTTGTAATATCGCGAGTGTCTGAGTTGTCTATCTGACATCCCTCCTTCAAGCAGTTGTCTTCTGAGTTGTTTATTTGACATCAAGAGTGTGGCCCACCTAGTGAGATTATCTAGTCTTGGTGGTTGAATGTTAGTGGGTGGAAAGGAAAATCAGTAAAATGATGGTGACTACACAGGTGTTGCTGTTGCTGGTACTGGTGTTCCTGCTGCTGCTGGTGTTTCTCTTCGACGATGCCATTATCAACCACCACCAAGTATGACTAAGCCGCCTAGTGTCACTAGTGAGACAACCATCCATACGACAACATAAAGTAGTTGAGGAAATCTCTTCCTCATGATGAAGGGTAAGAGGAGATCAAAAACTACATTCTGAATGCATATTATGCCCCATTAGCTCATGTCTCATACAATCACTCACTATGGCTGCACTGCCACCCACTACATTTTGTAACGAAAAGGCTGTGTAAAAGATAACGAAAATGACATCGACTAAACTCAAGTTAATTGTCATCTTTGCGTGGATGAATAACAGCAAACTCTCAGGAAGGATATAATTGCATATTTGCTCCATAGGCCATCACTAACACGATGCAACAAATGCAACTCACTCTTCTGCATTTCTAAAAAATGTTGAAGAATATGAATTTCTTCTGTAAAAAGCCAAGGCCATAACTCATGGTTGAGGGAATCTAAGTACAAAATATGATCTGACTAACCAATTTTTATCCTTTTGACATTCTACCAATACAACAAGGACAGTTTTTTCTGTGTTCTTTTCTCATCGGACTCCTGTCCATATGTCTGGTCATTCTTTATTTATTGAGAAACACGAAGAATTGACATACTGTAAAAAAAGGCTTTTCATGCATTTTGAACCGCTGATTTTACATGTTCTGCCTTCTGTTCGTATCTTTGTAGTCCAAGCTTTGGTTTCCATGCATCTTTGTTGTGCAGTTTTTTTTTTTTTTTCATATGCCCAATTTGGCAGATTTAAAGCACTTGTCTTGGCTTGAGATTCTTTGTTTTTCAGAAAATCTGTGCCATTTTTCTTATAAAACTTGATTGCTTTCAATGAATTTTGTGCTTAGAAGGTGTTCTGTTGACAGAATGCTGGTCCTGAACTAGCCTGAGTTCATCTTCTTTTCTTTTTTCATTAGTTCTTGCTCTATTGCTAATCAAACACCCTAATCAAATTATCACCAATGCAAGTCATCATAATAGTTCAGGCCATTGAATCATCTAGGAAGTGCTTTTCACGATTTTTCTTCTCATCTGCTAAAGGTTTTTGTCCTAAGGTTGGGATTGACTTTTGGAGAACATACTCGAGGCCTTCTAAGATAAAGGCCAAAATGGATTCTTCTTTTTCAAATATGAAAACTTGTCCCACTCATAATTTTGCTCTATTTATTTGGCAAGTTTAATAATTAAAAAGAAAATAAACACAAAGCTAACTAATGCCTAAAGTGCACAGATTGGCTGCTAATGGAACCCTTAAAACTTGATCCCAATGAGGTAAATTTTATCTCTTGCTTGAGAGAGAGAGAGAGAGAGAGAGAGTTGGATTATTCTTGGGACATTTCATATCTCTGGAAAATCGATTTTTTTCTTTAGAAATGAGGAGATATGTCCTTTGTATTTTTTAGTCATGATATATATAGTTACCAACTCAAATGTCTTCAGTTTCTACTAGACTTGCCATCAACATTAACTAACTGTAAATCAACTACCGCTTAGCTGGTAAAAGCCATTTTTGGTCATCCAAACAAAAACTAGGTTTTAAAATATGAAAACCAGGTCTTTATCATGTTACACAAATGCTGAAACCAGGTTTTCCAATGCTGAAAGATAACTGAAAATAAAAGTCAAGTCCATAGCAACGCTTCAACAACAAGCTCACTGCAATCTTCTTCCGCCGCCGCACTACAGCATGGCTAAACGAGCTCGAGTTCAAGCTTTGAAATGCTTCATAGAGCCGAGCTCGAGTTAACATTATATAATCCGATTTGAGCTCGAGCTGTACAAAATAGAAGTCAAGCCAGGTTCGAGCTGACCCAGCTCGGGCTCGTGTCGGCTCTTGTTCACCCCTAACCAGAATACATAATGACCGGAAGTCCCCAATCGATAAAAAGAAAAGTCCCTTACAAGGACAAAAATTTGTAATAAAAAAGTCGAAAGTTTAAAAAAGACATTTCTTTTTTAAAATCTCCAAAATACCCCCACTCCCAACTTTTGCGTGCACCACCCAACTCACTCTCATGCGGCAGCGGAGCTACTTGTTAACTGGGGTGGGCCACTGCCCACACCAGCCATTCAAAAATTCCATTATAATGTCCCAACGTTACATTGCTATGACCTTAAAATTATATGCCGTGCCCACCCTAAATTTGTGTCGCCAAGGCAAGTGCCCCACGGCTAAAAAATCTTGGCTCTACCACTGCTCTCATGAGCTACATGGCCTCCATCTGCAACTCCTCTATAACCGAAGTTTCCAAAACTTATTTCAAGAATTGAAGAAATGCAAGCAAATTCCAGATTTGCAAAACCTCTTTGGGTTTGTTGGACTTGGGTTCATGTTCTAAGAAATAAACTTCCCAGTTCGGCGGGGCAATAATGGAAGATGAAAAAACAGAATCGTTGATAAATTAGTCGAGTTTTTCGGAGTGACTCGAGTCGAGCCAGCTTGACTCGTTGTCCGATCACCGACCCGTATTAAGATTCGAAAGAAAGCAAGATTCACTTAATCGGGTCTGGATTATCCGACAAAAAATGATCCTTGTATATTTAAATGTACGAATTTAAGCTAGTTAACTGGATCCGAACCCGTTCACTCCTGAACCAATTCACCAAGATCTGATTACTAACTAAGTTGGTCCATGATCCCATGATTCCAAGTTTCGTACTCGAACCTCAATCCGAACCCTTCCTCCGCCACCACTATCCGGATCTTATTGGATTTAGTACGTTCAAGTTGGGCCCGGATCTGGCTCCAAGTTAGCGAGTTAGTGGGCAGGGCTCTATGTATCGATGGAACAGCCTGGAACCCGAGCTTGTGGTCTACATGTATTTTGAGTCAATAAAGCCATGTTTGATAGTTTCAGACCTGAGATAAGAGGTTGATTTTAAATTTATATTAGGTTAGATCCATAATTTAAACAAGTAGGAAAAGTATAGAGCTAGAAATTTTTTATTGCAGGGGTTAAACTACACTTTCAAAATCTTAACAGGGGTGAAATTATAAAATTTTTATATAATGTAATTAAAAATTTGAAAATTTACATATAAATTTTGAATCCTCCCCTTGCCTTCGTCCCTGCAAACACGGTATTTCTCAAATGGGGATCTCAAATCTATGCTACCTTGTGAAAATCATGGATTTGTGGTCATCTCACTATGTATTTGTTTTAAAATCTGTGGTAGCCTTGAATTAGAGATCGGAATCTATCAAACACAGAAAGGAAGAAGAACACGAACTCCGAAGATTTTCCAAGTCTTCTAACCAAAACACGTAGACTCTCGACGTGTAGACCAGTTCAGCAGCTCAAGTTCATTGGTCAATTATGGGAAAAGTAGGAGGATTCATGGCCAAGAAACAACAACGGTACTGACAAAATTTATCGGTAGCCAAATTTGGAGCCAAGTTTGACAAGCTTGACTAAAAATCTTTGAATTTTTTCGCCAACCTTTTGCATTAGAAACGTCGCCTGATTCTTCTAGGCAGTCGATTGACAGAGACATCACAGGTTTAGAGGTATCTGGAAAAGGTCAATTCCACTCCCGCTTCCACGGCACAAAGCAGTTTCCGAATTGGGTGAAAAGTAATGCGACACATAATTATAGAGTGTAGTACATTCACTATTTGCAGTCTAAAAGAATAGCGTTTGTAAGAACTGAATTGACGGCATAACTTTTTTCAGTCAACGAATCCGACCAGTTATGATAATGATACGCCCCTAGTCGCCTTGAAACTGGCTATCACAAGTTTGAGGCATATTGTAAAACTGTCCTTATTTACGTTCGATCTTAGATCTGTGGTGATATGACTGCATGTGTGTGCAGAAAATTTGAGCTCCTTTTGTGTGTGTGTGCGCCCGTGCGTGCATGCGCGCGAACCAGTCAGTCCTTAGCTGTGTGATTCCCTCTTTCCGGCATCCCTTTGGAATATGCCTCTTTAATGTGGTGTCCTCACGTGCTTCGCTGTCTTTACTTTCTAGGTCTTCGATATTCGTTCCTAAGTTATAGGCTCAGAACATGCACACCATTTTCTCCTTTTTCACGTATTGACAAAGGGATTCCTTCCTTCTTGATCATTTCAATCAGAACTCAATGAAAGAAAGAAAGCAGACAGCATTTAGATCGAATGGCTTTGGCTTCAAAATATGTATCTAATAATTTGAACTCACTTTCATCATTAGAATTATAATGGGTTGTCTTTCTGGGACTGTCAAGAGACGCAGAAAGGGAAGATGATCAAATATTTCTTTCAACATCAATATTAGGTTGGAAGTCTTTTCTCCCATCGTTGGCTGCAGTTGGTCTGTCGCCAACAGAGATCTGTTTGAGGGAAAATTTGCGAGTTAATGGTTTCTGTCTTTAACATGTATGAAGAAAGAATCTCATCTTCAGTTTCATTGCCGTGGGCACGATGTCTCTGTGTTGAACCAAGGGGTAGGATTTTTTTTAATTGACCTACACGCACCATATATCGATGTAGCCTTAGCCCCTGGGGCTATGCACATCGGGCCGGGCCGGCTCGGCTTGATAGTGAGTCGGGGTCGGGCGGGCTTCACACTTGACCCCGCCCAAGAATTAAAACTCGATCCCATTAAATTTAAAAAAATATATTTTTAATGTAAAATAATATATAAACATAATTAATTGTAATAAAATATTATAATTATATATAAAAATCAATAAAATAAATATTAAAAAAAATCGTTCCCACCTGGGCTTGGGCCTGAGTTGGGCAGGGGGTACTGCCGACAGCCTGGCCTACCTTGTGCAAAGGGATGAGGAGAGAGTTGGGCTCTAATTCCGGACTTTGTGATATAAAACTCTTCTCACTCACAAGAAACTAAAATTCAAACTTTGAAGTCAAGATGAAGCTAGTTCTTTTCCCTCTTGAAATTTACTTTAAGCTTATATCAGAGAAGTTGGTGCTAGGTTTTAGCTTCTAGTTTTTCTATGATTTTAACTTAAATATATTTCACATCTATATACTATGGCCATGTCACATATATAGGACAGTTCAGTGCTGCCGTACGTAATATAGCTAAGATTCAAAAAATTTGCCATATGATGTATGATCTTATATATATATATATATATATATATATAGGTCTTGTAGTCCACCAAACAAGGAATCATTCACGATCTCCGCAAAATTTTTCGATATGACTTTGTAGAAGTGGACAAATGCATCTCTGTTCTTCTACTTTAAGATTCCGTTTGCAACACTTCTTCACATGGATCCCATATCGAGATCCAGAAACTATGAGATCCGGAAATTTAAAATAAGGTCGCTTCCCTCTTAACAATATTAGGCCTTGCTGACAACGCAAAAAGGAAAATATTGGATTTCGAGTCAACTGGAAATCCGTTGTTTGATAAAGTAAAGATTTTCCAACGAATCCTTGGCACATAAGAAAAGCTAAGTATTGAATTCTATCAATTTAATACTTTCACGGCCTATTTGGATGGAGGGAGAGGGAGAAAAAGGAACCAAAGGAAAAGTTTTTCCTAGATGATTAATTAATCAGAAGGGAAAGGAAAGAATAACTAATAACTGTTTGAGTGCAAAAGAAAGTAAAGAAAAACATTTTTTTTTTAATGTAACTCCAATCCCTCCTAAAATGGAGAGATTGAGAAGGAAAGGAATGGACACTCCTTTCATTTCCTTTCTTTTCTTTTCCTAACCTTCCCTTTCCTTTTCTTCCATCCAATATTTTCCATGTCTTTCCATTCATCCAAAGAAAGCGTTAGGTTGTGTTTGATAACCTCAGATTTTATGTCCGAGGCAGCATTAACAATTTAAAAGGAGTGCTTTAGAAGATCCTTTGTTTGATAGCCTCATATTTTGGCAGAGGGGTTCCGATTTTAAATCCGCATAGATCACACAAGGTCCCAGATCTGCGGCAGTGAAACAAACACACCCTTAAGGGACATTCAATCGCCTCAGATTTTAAATACTCAAGATTTTGGAACAGTAGATGGATTTTACCATGGATTTCTTGTCATATCAGCAAAAACATGTCACGTTAGATCCATGAATTTTAAATCGAGAGTAATCAAACGTCCCCTTAAAGGAAGCCTAAAGAAGTGATTATAATCAAAAAATACACACACAATTTATTCTTTGCACCATTGATTAAAATTAATCTTTTAATTACCTTTACGTTATCACTAACTTGAAGTGAAGTTTCCATAAAAAAAAACTAGAAAAAAAAAAAGACCACAATGAAGTTAACTTCGGAGTTGAATAGTTTACCGTAGCCTCTTTATGTACATTTTAATAATACCAGAAATCGTTTATGTGAATTTTCGTTCTTTATTAATGCTAGAAAGCTATTATGTAAAGCTAGGTAATCGAAAAGAATAAGTATAATTCTATGTCAGTTTTTAGAAGGTAAACTGGTAGTTTTTATTAATGTAGCAATGATATGAATCTGACAAAAGTTATTGCGTTGATTTTTTCTGCAAATATGAAAAAAACACGGGGGTGTTTTTAACAATATTTAGAAGTTAACTGGGCTCTTTATTGTCACCGACAAGCTTACAAGTGTTTTTCTGATATCAATGAGCGTTAATTGACCAGACGAATTATCAATTAAATGGTTCATATTTTTTCAAGTCAACAGAGTAAAAGATGGTCTTAAACATATTAATTAAACATATTAAGAGCCACTTTATTAGTCAATTTATTAGTTCCCATGCGTATTTGGATCTTACTTCAAATCCAATAAATGCTTTGAAGGGACCATGCCCACGTTGACCTGGACACTCTTGTGGACTCACACGGCTGGGAAAGCAAATCTGGGCTCGGTATTGGCTCGACCGACGAGGCCAAGTCAATATTACTTGGTCAAGGCTGCAAATATATATTAATGGATCTGATTCGAGTACAATATAACTTTACCATAACTTTAGCATAGTTGTCTATATGGAAAGTGACTTGTTCTACTTCAAAATTGAGATGCAAAAGAGATATCCTAGTTTTTCCACATATAATCATTTTTCACCTAGTTGTGAAATTGATATATCTATAAGATTCAGTAAAATTAGTGAACTCTAATCCAATCACTAGTCCCATGTAAATCTTGTGGCTGAATTGAAGTGCTTGAATTTTGATTCAAATAGATTATTTGATTATGTCCAATCCATTGGCATCCTAACGTCAAATTGATGAACTGTGTTCAAACCATAATCACAAATAACGTATCAGAGTTTTAAGTAGCGAAGTTTTTCTCAGGTATAATACAGTAAGCCTGAAAAAAATGGTAAATTTTTAAAAATAAAAAAAACTAAAAATGAGAGAAAAATAAAATAAGTGGGAAATTAATAACACAAACAACAAAATATAAGTAGATTTGCAACAAATGAAAAATAAAAAATAAAGAAAACTGTTTGACATTAAAAAACTGAAAAAATGGGAAAGGTGAAAAAATGAAAAAAAATGTTAAAAACACATTTTTTTTAAAAAATTGTTTTTTTAAGTTTTAAGCCGCCAACTAATTTATCACATTTTTTTTCTGAAAAAAACACATTTTTTGTGACTCCAAACTGTAACATATATGTGCATGTTGGGAGGTAAATATGCAGGTGAATCGGATACACCAATTTTGAATTCGTTAGCACAGATCCAATTCCAAATCAGGTTCAAAATGAGTGTCCAAGTCCAATTTTAATTAATTTATCTGATTGAGATCCAAAAAAGATCAGACCTGATTTAATATAAATATTAGTTCTTATGTTGATCAAATATAAGATTTAGTTGACAAAAAAGATAGAAAATGAGTCATAGCCCATATTTCATTAATAAAATCGGATTTTAAGAGAAATTTAGTGAAGTAAACATTAAAGATTAAAAAAAAAAGTTTTCCCTAAGTAAACATTAAAGATTTAAAAAAAAAGTCGAGTCGACCAATTCAGCTGAATCATATGCGAATCCTTAAAAAAATATTAAAAAGTTATTTAAAGATAATCAATGAAAGACAAATTATAAGTAAGTTTTTTTTTAAATATTTGAAATATTTTAAAAAATGAAACGCCGCATTCCAAAATCAGCCACCGAATTGTGTCTATTTGAGACGTAAGTAGTTTTTACCTTGAGGTGAAAAGTAGTTTTATGTGATTCAAACTTATGGGCATTCCTTTTTGCTGCAGGACATTTAAAAGTAGCTTCTGTGAGCATTGAATATGAATTATGGGCAAGTTTTTACCTCCCTATCACATACATGTACATTCCAGGTCTAATTTGCGAGGACAGTAAGGACCGATTCGCATGTATTTATTTTCCCGTCTTCTCACTTGCCGTGTTTGTCTATCCCGAACAAGTTTTGGATACATGGAGCTAAATATTCAGACTTAAAGCTGCTGGATAGTTAGTACTGGGTTTTTTTTTTGTGAAATTTTTGTTCATGGAACTTTTATTTTGGACATTGTTAACATGCAAAAGATTTCTCAAAGCATTAAAGTTATACTTAAACATGTGAAACTTTAATGCCGGCACTAAAGTTACATAAGAGAATTACAACCCACTACTCGAAAAAGAGCCAAAACTGAATCGTACATAGTAAATAAAAAACCTATGTGAGAATTTACCATGCGAGAATTCTGATCGGCTTTATTAGTCCAACTAGCTATGCTTTGTCAATAAGGTGACATTTTTTGGGTTAAAATTGGGTTCTTATGCTTGTTCTTATTGGGTGTCTTAAAGATATTTTATCAGGCTCATCAAACACGCCCTTGGGATAAAAAATTCTGATGTTAAACCTGTCATTCCCTTGTTAATATAAGATCCGAGGAGCGTTTGAACGTTAAATCCGTTCTTGATAAGCGGCTAAAATGGCCGAAAAAGTTTTTTGTCAGAAGTTTTCACAGCTCCTAATCCTCTTTATGCGTCGGAATTGAGTCTGAAAACTCAATTTGTGCGTGCGGAGAGATTGAATCTAAAAGCGACTGCCATTAAATAGTACGGCAACAAGTTAAATGTGGTGGTAGCTATTCCGTGACGAAGCAGGAGATTTTCGTCACTCGGAGATGCAACAGATGAAGGAGACAGGAACGATGGAGGAGGAAGAATCTGGAGGGTGCAATGGAGCCATTTGAGGCGTTTTCGAGGGAAGGTCGGGGGAGGCCCTGCAGGCCACGGGACGCGTGAAGGCGCCGCGCCCTGCACGTGACGTTCTCTCTGCAACGCGCCACTGTCTTCTGCCGCCGCCGCCTCCTTCTTTCTCTCTCTCATGTTGACGTTACTTCGTCGGGGATCTTTAAATGAAACGTTTGGTCGAGAGTGATCATAATTTTAGAAAACCGCAGGAACCATTGATGCGAAAGTCTTTATTATGCTTTGAATTTATGAATCTCAAGGTAAAAAGATAACACGATAGAGATGAAATCAGTGAAAATTTCGAGTTCACCAGAGATGGTAGATCCGAGGCGATCAAAGGCTTTCACCACTTACCAAGTCCCTGGAAACAAAAAACCCACCTTCAGCTTGACTCGGTCTCTCTCTCTCTCTCTCTCTCTCCAAAGACAAGAATGCCGTCCTTTTCTTCCCAATCTATCGGGTTGTGTCATTTCAATGTAATAGCAGAACTTACAGTTACAGCGGCTCCCTGGTTATCTCCTCTTTCTTCTTTCTATGTGAAAACGCAGAAGAGGGAAAAGGTTGAAACTGTTTCAAGATGAACTCTTTTCTCTCTTCCCTTTTTTTTCTTCTTCTCTCTCTAAAAAGGAAACGCGCCCTTTATTCTGTAAATTCCCTCTCTGTCTCTCTCTCTCTCACTCCATGAAAAAAAGTTAAAAAAGTCCACACCCCATTACGCGCCATCTCTCTCCCTCTCAAGCGCGCGCGCACACACACGCACACACACGACGACCAAGAAACGCCCCCTTCGTTCTCTCTCCTCTTCCTCCTACCCCTTTTAAAATGCCCTCCTCTTCCCTCGTTGTTCACTACCACCACCATCCTTTCCCCTGCTCCCCTTACGAACCGGATCTAGCTCCTCCCCGTCTTCTCTCTCGATCTCTCCCCCTTAATCCGGTAGTCCTTTCCTTTTCTTTCCATTCTTCTTGTTAATAGTACTTTTTAGGGTGTTGGGGAGTCGTCTTCTCCTTTGTTTGTGATCTCGTGGGGGAGAGAAGAGAGAAGAGGAGGAACCAGAAGGAGGAGGAGGATGGCGGGAGTGCCGGCGACACCGTTGCTGAAGGATGAGTTGGACATCGTGATTCCGACGATCCGGAACCTTGATTTCTTGGAGATGTGGAGGCCCTTCTTCCAACCTTACCACCTCATCATTGTCCAGGATGGGGACCCCTCCAAGGTGATCAAGGTCCCCGAGGGCTTCGATTACGAGCTCTACAACCGCAACGACATCAACCGCATCCTTGGCCCCAGGTCCTCCTGCATCTCCTTCAAGGACTCTGCTTGCCGTTGCTTCGGCTACATGGTCTCCAAGAAGAAGTACATCTACACCATCGACGATGACTGCTTCGTGAGACTCTTTCTCTCTCTCTCTCTCTCTCTCTCTCTCTCTCTCTCTCCCCCACGATCGATTACCATCTTCTTCATCGGGCTTTTGTCCCCTTCTTTCATGCTTCACTTTGATCTCTGCGTTTGTTGGTCCTTTTCTCCCTTATTTGGGTATTTGTCTTCTTCTTCGTCTTACTTGGGGTTCTGGCTGGTTTATGGGTTGTTTCCTCTCTGATCAGTAGACTCCGTCTTGGTTCCCCATTTGGTGCGGCTTTGTAGATCTTGACTGTCTTCCCATGGATATGGCTATTTCTTTCGTTTTCAAAAATATGTTTTTTTTTGGTGGATTTGATTTGTTCATCTTATGTGTTGTTCCGGTTTCTACACCGTTTTGGAATTCTTTTCCTGATCAAAAGATTTACGTTCGTACAAGTTTCTGTTCGTGATCTCTCTATTTTCTTTTTTCATGTTTTTGATGTAGATCAGAGTGTCAGGTCTCGTCAGCAAACTTTTTCTTGCTTTCCGATGTCACCTTTTCCTCCTTGTGTTACTTTACTTTCGATTCTGAAGTTGACTTGAAAAGATTGTATCTTCCCATGATGTGTTTGAGGAACTCGGTGTTTCATTTGGACATGGAGATTTCCTTTGTTCTGCAGTTGAGAAGAAACTATTGTTCTCCCTTTTTCATCCGCTAGATTGGTGCACTTTAATCTCCTGCAATTTACTTACTTTGGTTCTTCCATTTTTAAAGCTTTTATTAATTTTTGCAAAATGTGTTGATTTTGTATTCAAGTTCTGAAAACTTTTCTACCTGCTGGGGTGGGGGAAAGAAGGGGGGGTTTGCTAACCAGATCTGGCTACTAACAGGCGATTGATAGCAGTCTCTTTTTGGGCGTTTCGACCGTGTGTAGTGGCATTTGTTCTTGTTGCATGCGGTCAAGTAATGGATTCATTAGATCTTATTCTTCCATTCTTGTTTGAATTTCACATACCAGCGTAAGGGATTCGCGTGCTGACGTTTTTCATGCATTTTAATTGATTTCTGCCGCAAGTTTCCGTTTGCTCTGTTTTCGCATTTATCCTTCTTTCCTTGCTCTTAAATGGGCTCCAAATGAGCTTATATCCGATTTTTGCGGATCAGTTATGAAGTGACAATATATATTATATATGGTTGACGTTTGATAGTTTGTTGACATACAGTCTTGGTCTACCAATTGATAATTGTTATAATAATTTATTAGTTATTGGGTAGGTTTCTCTTGAAATTTATAGGCATGGCCTTCCTCTGTTTGTTTTCTCAAGAAAATCTTCGGACGGTTAGGTGATAAAATTTCAAATATTTGCTGGGGGATTTTCTTAAATATTTATATTTTTGGTAAGCTTTTTTATTTTTATTCCCCCATGCTTGCACTTATGGTTGCTGCCATAATTTGTTGTTTATTTGTTGCTTTCATTCTCTTTCATCTTGATAGCAGTGGTCACGGTTAACACAATCTAGATTGTGTTTCTTATATTTCCCTTTCTCTTTTTTTTTTTGATTAACGTGCTGGTTCTGCCTTCTTTTGATGGTTTTTTACTTGTCAGTTATTTCTACAGTTGAGAACATTTAGATGGTTCAGTTTCATTTCTTGTTCTGTAGGTGCATAAACTTGATAATTTATTTACGAGAGGTATGTACTATGTAGATATCTTGAAAGATCCACACAGTATTATGGTTTTCATTCTGGGAATACTGAAAGATGTGAGAAATTTCCATCCAAGCTGAGTGTGATTCGCCTCTCGTTTGGCCTCGTGCAGAATTTTATGAACTCTTAAAATATTGATCCTAGGAATTCTATTATTTCTGACCGTTATACTAAATTGAAGTCCACTTAAAACCATATAAAATAGACTTTTGACTGACAAGGTTCTCTGAAGTTGTATTCATCAAAGCATCATTTTTCCAACAATTGTTCTCAGGAAGGTTCTATTTTCAAAATGTGAATTTTCTCATGAAATATTCGTTACTATCTGATAAGTTTTAGGACTTGAAAGAGCTATGAGATAGTAAGTGTTATACTATATTTCTTGAAAAAATATAAAAATCTAGTAAAAAAATATTTTTGAAAACATATAATAAAACAAATAAAAAAATCACATGCTTAAAAATATGGAAAAGGTGTCTTTTATTAAAATCTTTTATTAAAAACTCTGAAAGTTATTGGGAACGTCTTTAGGATATATGACATTTTTGTTTTATGGTATTTTGGAAATGTCAGAATATGTTGTTGATAATATATGCTGGAAATAATATGGGGATATTCTCAAAGTATTGTTGATATTTGTGAATATGGCTGGATAAGTTAGCATAAGTAGCCAAGTTGTTTTTTGGGAGAATATGATCCTTCTCTGAATGTTTATTTTCGGGACTACCTTGCTCACTTGTTAAGCTATGCATGTCAAGTTAATACTGTTGACATCATCACTTCCTTGTTTGGTTGTTGTCTAGTTATTTTTCTGTGGCTCTGTTTTTGTGTTAAGTTAGTAGCTTAGATTCCTAGACTGATGTACCCAGGTCGTCCTAGTAAAAGGAAAATTGCTTTTTAAGTTTATAACCCTAAAAACCTACTTATATTTGTTTGTTGTATCTTAATATGTTGATTGAGGTGAAGTTCTCCACAACCATACTGGGCCCCTTCTTCCTCCTTTTCTTTTTTTCCCTTTTATCTTTTCTCCTTTTTTTCTGTTGAATGGACCAGCTACATCGGATAAGGCCTTCTTTATGATGGTATCTGCTGCCTATGACTGCCTAGTGCTTGGAACACACAGGATTTTGACAGCTGAAAGATTATAGTTAAATGGTCTAAAGTCATACAGTTACTTCCTAGGACTGCTAATATTGTCTTATTGCATTGACTGATCAATTATTTGTAACAATTTGGCTGATCTGTAGTTCTAAAGCATGATATGTGGGTTTGCATTAGGTTGCTAAAGATCCATCTGGTAAAGACATCAACGCATTGGAGCAGCACATAAAGAACCTCCTGAGCCCATCCACTCCTTTCTTCTTCAACACTTTATATGACCCATACCGTGATGGTGCTGATTTTGTTCGTGGGTACCCTTTCAGCCTACGTGAAGGTGTTCCTACAGCTGTCTCTCATGGTCTCTGGCTCAATATTCCAGACTATGATGCTCCAACCCAACTTGTTAAGCCTCTTGAAAGGAACACCAGGTAACAGGTTTCACCTTATGGGCAACCAATATGTTTTATATGACCGCTCTTAGTTCATTCAGTTTGACTAAGTGAACGGAGCTGAGGCAGCATGCTGATGCTTGATTATAGTAGATCCTTTCTCAATTAGGTTTTGATCTGTCTAGCATCTTCAGATTCATTCTGCTACACTACCAAGTGCCATTTCATTTTTAAGCATGACTCTTAGTTAGAAAACCCAGTTCCGGACCCTTGTGAGAGCAGCAGTAATATCCTACAGGTTGTTTTAGATCCAGGACTCCTAATTTAGATTTTGCTTATTATGCTTCTAATGCTTGGTGTCATTTTTCTTTTGACCAGATATGTTGACGCTATAATGACAGTCCCTAAGGGTACACTGTTCCCTATGTGTGGAATGAATCTGGCATTTAACCGTGATCTTATTGGTCCAGCCATGTACTTTGGCTTGATGGGTGATGGACAACCAATTGGTCGCTACGATGACATGTGGGCAGGCTGGTGCACCAAGGTTTGCACTGTTATCTTATGCCTTTAATATTTACTATTTTCATAGCATTTGTGATGATCTAGTCTTTCCGTATGTGTTGGCAGCATCATTACAGACTGGCTGTACCAATGAAATAAAGGGTGATATGTCAGAATGATTTCTGTTTCATTTTGCTTGAGAAAGAAAGAAAAAAAAATATTTTACAGTTTTATAGTTGTTTATCATGTCTCTTCGTGTCCAACTAATTCTTATTGCTTGTTTGTAAATTGAGTTTGTTAGCTGTCTCTTGTCATCTCATCGCAGTTGGTATTACTTGGCTTTGCAGTTTTGAGCAGTCTGTCTTATTTTTTTTATTCATTTTGTTTTTGATGTCCATTTAATTATTGCGTGAACAACGTTCGGTAAATGCCTGCCCCATATATGCCAATTGTTTATTTTGTTGTGCTCGGAAAATAAATCCATCCTGCAGAAACATATGGTGTGCAATGATACATTCTCAAGGATTCATAAATTTGCCAATCCCTCATTTTCAAAAGGAATCTGAGACTTCTGGCATGGACTTGTAATCTTGTTTACTCTCGCTCTCCATACACTAAAAAAGGACATAATATACACATGAACAATTGATTATTCAATTTTGTATGATATTTTTATGCTTCTCGTTTCTCCAGTGTTTCCTTCATTTAAAAAGGTTTACTGAGCAGTATTAGTGCTGCAGGTTATCTGTGATCATCTGGGTGTTGGGGTAAAGACTGGGTTGCCCTACATCTGGCACAGCAAAGCCAGCAACCCCTTCGTTAACTTGAAGAAAGAGTACAAGGGCATCTTCTGGCAAGAGGAGATCATTCCCTTCTTCCAGGCTGCCACCCTTCCAAAGGACTGCACCACCGTCCAGAAGTGCTACATTGAGCTATCGAAGCAGGTGAAGGAAAAGCTTGGGAAAGTTGATCCCTACTTCTTGAAGCTGGCTGATGCCATGGTCACATGGATCGAAGCCTGGGACGAGCTCAACCCATCAGGAAAATCCGAGGCCGAGGTTGTTGCCAATGGGCCTGCAAAGAAGTAGATCCCTAACATACCATAGTCGAAATTCAGCTTTAATTTCATGAAAACTTTTTGCTCGATTATCGTTTATATTTAGGTATTCTATTTATCAGCGAGGTTTATCTGTATTTTTTCTGAGCTTATTTGCAGGCTTAAATTTATTTTTGCAGATGGAATGAATTAATGTAATCTTTTTATTCTCCTGCATTGGAGGGCACTCTTGTAGTGAGCTTATATTATATATGGTCTTTCCTCATGAAAGCCCAATGACTGTTGTTGGTTTGGAGGGTCATAGCTTATATTGTTGTTTATTCTGTTTTGCTGTCATGTGCAATGTAGTGCAACATAAAAACATAAATAACCACAAAAATTCTACTGAAAGCTACTAATAAGTTTCACTTTTGAAATGGGATTATTTCTTCAAGTGATTTTTCTTCTGCATCTCAAAACCCCTTTTAAGAGATAGTCCTTTGGATGGGCTGATCTTTGCTCCTATCATACAGTGGTTACCGGCAGTAAAATCTAAGAGGCAATTAGCCATGTATTTTCTTTCTGTCTGAGGTTTCCAGATTCCGACCAGTTCATGCTATTGCAGGCAGTTACAAATATTCTGACATGGAACTCTGGACCTTTATCAACCTGAGGGTATATTTTAATGTTTGATCCCAGTTTGGTCTGCAATCCGCACTTTCTGGGACCAAACAGTGAATAATTTTGTCTCATGCTGCGATGTAAACATACCGTGAATTTCAGATTCAAGGTAAACAAGCATTCCTTGGAGGGGTTGTCTGGCAAATGGAACACTCTATGTAGTCATCTTTGGTTCGTGCAACCGTAGATGTATGTTGGGGCATGTGCTTCTCTTATCAATTGAAAAGTACTTGAGTGACATATGGAAGCAAAAATACTATGTGAATGTATGGTGGGGCATGTGCCCCTCTTATCAATCAATTGGAAAGTACTTGAGTGACATATAAAAGCAAAATTATTATGTGATTGATATATGAATCTGTCTTTAAGGATTGAAGAATATCATGAATTACTTACAAACTATTCTCATTCCGAATGCCATCAAAAGACAGTCATCAGATCTCGCCTAGGACTTTTTTTTTTTGGAGTCTCCATCCAGCGCGAAGTTCTGTCTGCGCTCTTCAACTTGTATTTATGGCCACGTCGGCTGGTGCGGGTGTTCCTCAGCCTAAAAATTCTGGCTCCGCCATTGACCAATAGTTGTAGAAATCAATTCTGACTGGCTATCATCTGGCCAGTAGAGATGAATTGCTATACACAAGTTGGAGGAGTGTTGCTGGTCCATATGAAAGATGTACCAGAGCATGCTTGCCTGTCAGCACATGGGTAGGACCATTCATTCAGGACCAGTAAATTGTTTATGTGAAAGTGAGCTTTATGAGATTCTAATGCCATCTATGACTATAGAATATCGTTTCCTGCATGTTCATGCTAATCTGCAATGACAATTGCAGACAAAGACCTTGAGCTCTTGCAGAGTATAGCTATTATGAGAAAGTTAGAGAACTGTGGTCCTAAAACTATGACAATATTTAATGTTGAATCAATTGTCTTCAAGTTTGCAAACTGATGCAGCAAAAATTTCAATTGTATTTAATAGCAGGCACCTGCCTCCAAGGGGATTTTGATGCAGCAAAGACGCGTCTTGGCCCTTAGATAGGAGTTTACAGTTCTAGATGAGCGATTAAGCCTCTTGATCAAGGTGCAATTCTTCTGTGAAATAAGATAATGGCTAGGGATGTCAATGGATCGGATTTCAAACATGTTTATAGTTCATCATTTCCCAACAATCAGATGTTTATGTATTTAGATTGAAATTAAGATTCAAATGTCGATACTGAGTCCAACTCTTAAACTCACAACCAAATTCACCAAAATTTACTTTAAATTTACAATGGAATCTGATCTAAAATCCAATTTGAATGTTGAGAATCAACAACCAGGCCTTTAGACAAAGGGTTTGGAAGTCTTCTTTCACCATTTTTTTAGTCCCTTCATTCATTTTCTACAACCCTTTCTAAGTCTCTCGCTTCTCCTTCTTCTTCAATACAAAACTAAAGAATGAACACGGAGACAAATATAAGATTACACAATGAACATGGAGGCTTCTTTAGTCTTGCATCGAAACAAAAAGAGTTAAAAGAGCTTTTTGAAAAAGATATCAAAAAGGATGAGGGACCCATTTGAAAGCATGATTATTAGTCAAATATCTAATATGTGGTCCAAGTGACCTCAAAATATTAGATTAATTTATTGTTTAATTAATGATTATTGGACATAGGGTCCAGCCAGCTACAGTTGAATCCCAGGCCAGCCCAGCCCGGCCGAGCCCAGCCCAAGACTAAATGGGACTAGGGTTTAGCCTGGGTCCAGAGTCACTAGGAATTCCCGGGCTATTACACGACCGACAACAGGTCCGGCTGGCCGGATGTACAGCCCTATAACATTCAATTGGTTATATTGATGTTTTATATTCTTCTTCTCCAATTTGAGTTTTGCTCAAGTCTCGAATGAATTCAAGAACATATTCGAAAAAATTCTGACCATCGGTCTGAGGATAGTTTGTCGATTCCAAATAAACATATACTTATTCATAACCATTCACACTAATCCCATTTTATTAAAATTCGATTCAGATAATCATATTTCTTAATCGGATGTTAAATTTCTAATCATGGAACCTCCTATTAATGGTAGACACCTGGACCATAAAAAGCTGGCAAAAGACTTGGCTAAGTGTGTTAGCTTATTGCAAGAAGTCTAAATTCAATAATTGGGGTGCCCACCTTGGGACTCGCTACATTTGGCAGGCAATTGGAAAAGACTTGGTGGCAGGTCAACTATTGATGCTTTTCCCCATCATTCAGAAAATCATGGAAGCTAACTCACCTTTAATGCACCAAAAATTGCAAAAAAAAAGATTGCCATCATAACTTATAGCTAGGTTCTTGCTTTTGGAGACTTAAATTATGCAGATTATGATGAACAGGAAAGTAGAACAAGTCAGGAAATGTAATGATAATCCTTGATAGAAGTGCCTGCTTCAATATTATTAGATAGATAAGATTTCTATGTTTATGTTAAAAGTTTTTAACATTCACCAAACAATCCATCACCGAAAAAAGGAGGCTTGAAGGTTTCTCCATTCCCCCTACTTTCAGAATCTGGTGCTGCGTCGAAGCCTGGGTAAGCTGTGGGTCATCTTTACGGAACATCCCCACCTTTCTGTGGCTCATGAAAAGAGAACCTATGAGAATTAGAGCGTCCGGAACCCGTGCACTCTACTTGTAAAACTATCTTTTCCAAGTTTTAAAGTAGTAGCTGCTTTTATTTATGAAAAATAATTTTATATGGACACTTTATGAAGCATTAATTTGGTTGATTAGACGACTCATAATATTTAATCGCCCAATTTATATGTTCTCTTGACATATTTTATAAACCCACACATGTAAAATATATCTGTGCTCTAATCTTAATCATAGATATTAAGAAGCAGAAATGAGAAAATAAACCTAAAAATGGATACAATGTGGTAAGCCTAGGGCATGCTCATAAAACAGTTACGCAAGTAAATAAAATATATAGTAGCACAAAATATGTAAATAAGCTAACAAAACATGTAAATGTGTAAAAGGTGAGGTAAAAATTAAGAAAAAGTTAAAGGCCTACTTACAATAACATATAAAAGCTAAAACAGAACAGTGGAAAAAAAAGAAAAATAAATTTTTTCCAAAGCAAAAATGAAAAAAAGACAGAAAAATAAAACTGGTTCTCCAGTTGAACATGGTCCCCATAATCAAACTTTGTGCATTTCTTCTTCTTCTTTTTTTTTTTCAATTTTTCTTTTCAGAAAATTTCATTTAAGAGTTGCTACAAGTGGGACATCTTAGGACAGCTTTTTCCTTGTCTCGGGTCAAAAATTTACTTTTAGATAAATGAGGGCCCATTTGATAGGCATGATATTTCTAGTAGCCATAAAATTTCAAATTTTTGAAACTTTTTCTTGCCAATCAAACTTGGGATTAAAAAAGTGAACATTGACTTGGTTTTCAAAAGTTTTCTTTTGAAAATTTCTTTTCATCTTAAGGGGTGGAAAAAAATTTCTAAGATGAAAAAAGTTACGGTTGGATTCTCATGCTTAATCCAACTATTTTCTTTTTTCTTTTTTCATTCTTGTCAAATTGAGAAATTTATTTCCTTTAAACATAAACCCAAGTGCAACAAACACAAAGAAGCTTTGAAAAATTAGATTTTGTTTTCATTTCTTTAATTCCTTAAATAAGTTTATTCTAGTTTTATGTTTTCATCAAACGACCCTAAATTATCAGTGTTTCCTTACTTTTTCATTTAAATTAATGCTAAACCTATCCCATTCCCACAAAAAAAAAAGTGACGGGCTTTTAGGACGTGTTTGGTTGGAGGAAAAGTTGGGGATTAAACAATCAATCCTTTGTTTTGTTGGTTAATTAAAAAAGAGAAAAAAAATAAAATTAAAAAGTTTGTTTGGTTGCAATGAGAGTGAAAGGAAAGGAAGGGAAATGAAATGAAATAAAAGTGTAATGTAAATCTAAACCTTCTAAAATTGGATGGATTGGAAAGGAAAGAAAACCTTTTTCTTTCTACTACCTATACCATTCTTAATTTTTTAAACATTTAAAATATTAGAAATATTATTGTAAAGTATTATAAATTATATCATTTTGTTTCATTTCTATTCAAATAAACTTTATAATCGCTTCTTTCCTTCGTTCCCCCGCCCCCCTCTTCCTTTCTCTCCATCCAAGCAAAGCGTTAATACAAACAATAACTCCTTTGAGTTGTCACCAAAATAATTTTCCAAGGTAAAAAGAAGAAAATTAAGAGAGTCAAACAAAAGTAAAATATAACGCCGTTGCCGGGGATCGAACCCGGGTCACCCGCGTGACAGGCGGGAATACTCACCACTATACTACAACGACCGTACTTATTAAGTAGCTTCTCATAAGGATTTTTCTTTATGAAACAAAATGAGAATAGACTCGCCCCATCTTGCAAGGTCCTATACTCCTATCAGGGTTGATGGCTTTCATTATAAAATTAGCTGAACCACAACTACATCCAGTGTTATCGGGTCTGGACTCGATCCAATTGTTTAAGTACTTGTATATTACATACCAGGCCCACGGTATGTTCGACCTCTTTACAGTCTTTACTGTACTGTAAAGAGAGTACTAAGTTGGTTGAGCCATAAAGGAGGCACAATGAATAATTTCTTGGTCAGGCCCCACTCATACGATTCAATCTGAAATGAATCAATAGTTTAATCTAGACCATGCCAACCCCCCCTCGCAGTGGTAGTTGGTAGGCCCCTAATTAGAGGTGAACAATGAGTCAAACTACTCGAGCTCGACTCGTTAAAGTTCGGCTCGAGAACGAGTTCAAGCCGAGTCATGTGCTTAACGAGTTAGCTCAAGTTCATGAGTCGAATCGTTTAAATAATTGAGTTGGGTTCGAGCTCAACACGTAGCTAGCGAGTCGAGTTCGAGCCTTAATCAAGTCGATAGATTCAAATGAGTTTACTAGTTTGTCGAGCTTTAATCGAGTCGAGTTCGAGCTCAACACGTAACGATAGTATCAATTCTATTCAAACGAGTTTGTCGAATCTTAATCAAGTCGAGTTCGAGGTCAACACATATCTACCGAGTCGAACTTGAGCTGCTTCCGTCGAGCCATTATTGAGCTCGAGTCGAGTCGAGCTCGAGGTTTCATTATTCGAGCCGAGCTCGAGCTGACTGAACTCTCGCTCGACTTGGCTGGTGGTCACCCCGAGGGCTAATCACTGGTTCAAACTGATTTTAATCTCAAACCGCACGCTCCTTACAAATGCAGTTGTAGGCCAGACTATAAATATTATTACATCATGAAACATGGAACGACAAGCTTGTCGAAATAAATACCAAGTTTAAGATATGTTCTCCAATTTAAGGACTTCAACTAACTAAAAAGACAAAGACACATGAAGCACTAAAGTTTAGGATGCAAACGAAGCAACGTACATTATTTATTTGGCAAAATTACAAGTAACTGCTTAACGATTGAGTGATTTATAAATAGAGGCTGAACCTTTGAAGTATTACATTTTGGCGCTCAACATTTTAAGGTAATTATCAATATAAGTGCCATAAAATTTTTTAAAAGATACACTATGCTAATATTTCATAAATCTAACTCAAATTTAAAACAAAATTAGTCAACAACAACAATATAGTGAAAAATAACGTTGAAAAATACACGACCGGTCCAACTAATTCAAGCTGGGGATATTTTTTGCTAAGTTCTTTTAACCTTTGAACTATTTTATTAACTGCCCCTTCTTTCTCCATCACTCTTAGTTTCTTCCATCGACGATTTCACTCGCCCTCCGTTCAATCGACCTCCATGGAGTCTGGTTTTAAAAGCTCCATCCACGATTTGGGCAGAGGAGGCTTCCTGGGGAACAGCAGGAGATCCCCACCCACCTAATCATCGAGATCGACGGCTTCGGCATCGACCGCCGGTCGCTCTCAAACCCGTCACACGACGGGAGCAAAAGGATTCAGAGAGATGGTCTCCGGGCCTGTCTGGCATGGAGAGAGGGGGATGGCGTCTCTCAACCCGAGCAAAACGAGTGGCCCTCATCGCGGGTCTTGATTTTTGAGCATCAGCTTTATAGATTGAAAACAAGCGGAATATAGAACAATTCCCGGATCAATGGACAGAAGAGAGGAACTCAATGGAAAGATCAACTAGAAACCTCTTTAACTCAGAAGATCAGACAAATTGGTGGGTAATGATGGTGCTCCTTCAGGAGAAATTTGAAACCTCCAGTTGTGCTGAAGTCTTCTTCCAGAAGAAACCACTTGCTCGATGTATTGTAAAATTGTTGGAGATCACAGACTATTATGCCAATCGAAGGAGGTAATGGCGAACGGAAAATCAAAATCCAGCAAAAGTTTCATGCTTCAGCGATGCAGGGGCATTGTGGCATCAATGAGGACCGATTTTTGGGAGTTCTTCTTTAACGATCCGTTTCTGTTAGCAAATGGAATACTTTGCTAGTGTATACCGAGTTTTCGCGTTCCATAAATCTACTCTAATCTTTGATGTAAATTCATGTGCATGAAACACTTACAAAATGTTTCAACTGCCAACCAAACCAAATAATATCTTACTGTTCTATGAATCTGATTCTGTCTCCAAAAAATAAAGCCGATGTCTTATGAATTTATGTGGTTTTTTTTACAGCAGGTTCATGAGGTGGAGCAGTAACAGAATGTTAATTGTCAAACAGCCTCTAAACCTCTTTCGTTAAAACCTGACCTTCTACTCTATTGATTTCTCAGTGTAGGCTCGACAGCAAACAAATCGATCTGTCAATGAAGCTTTCTAGGTAACAAAAAAACAACCTTACTGACACCCAACTCTTAAAAGTTGTATATTTCTTTAGTGATGATTAGGGTTGAACCAGTGGATGGAACTAATCCAACAACTGCAGAGACCATTGAGCATCACAGGTTTTGAACTGAGGCCATGTCTGCAGTGGGTTTTCTTAGAATGGTACTGTTTGATCTGTGACTTTAATCAAGTCTTTATGTTTCAAGTCAACTCAATATATGTGCCAACTACTATTCCAACTTCCAACAGCTCTTCATGGACTGACTGAACTTTTCTTGTCTCAAATTGCTGAACCAAATAAATAACCTACCAACAACATTGTTTGTCTAAAGAAAAAAGTAACAAAAAGTAAAGAAAATAATCACAAACTTGAAAAATCCTGTTCTTTGGACAGGGGGCACTCTTCATCTCATCATGATTCAGAAGATCTTAAGCAGCAGTGAGGAAATTTAGGCTGCATAAATGAAGCGCTGCCGTGGTGCTGTTTCTCCTCATCCCAGGCACCTGCAGATGCTCTGTGGCAGCTTCCACTGTTGACTGCCTGCCACTATTCCAGAAACATATAAAACTTATCATAATGTATTGCAAAAGCAGGGCCTTGCTTGGGGAAGCTTAATTTGGGAACTGAAAAATCTGCAAGCGTTCATTTAAGATGTGCATTGATATATCTTGATGACAACAAGAAAAAAAACAGAGAAAGGCTATGCCAATAAAACGTTAACCACATCATCAGACAAAAGAAAAAGGGGAGAGCAAAAACATTGTAGATTTATATAAAAGGAGGAAGGACCAAGTAGATGATCATGAATACTTGAAGTGAAAAGAAAAAGAAGAAACCAATTTATGGCACAAAGTTTGTCCTCCTAATCACAGAACAGGGTTTCAATCTTTTGAAATGCTCCACGTGAGTCTCTGGACTTCCAGAAGCTGGTTAAGTTTCAATTAAAGTGAAGCAAACGACAGCAATACTGTTTCTTTCTTGTGGGCTGTTGGACATATTTGAACTCCATGAAAAACTGAAAAGGACAAAGTTTTTCAAGATTATCCATTAGCTGTTTCATATAAAGAACTTTCAGAAACAGTAAGCGTATTTTTGAAATATTAATGCAAAAAGCATAGCTCCTATATACATATGTATTTTCTTAGAGAAAAAATCAGGTGGAAATGTTCGCGGCAGCTAGGACGCCTTGAGAATGGAGCAGATTGGGACTGGACCCAGATGTTTCCTGTCAGCTTTGTCCTTCAATGCAGCACAGATCGGAACCAGCAAGATCCACTTTGATAGCATCTTTGCATCTATGTCCTTTCGTTCTCCAAACCATGTCTTAACTGTACTTTCTTTAAAGAAATTAACCAGATCTACTGGATATGATAATGGTTTGGATCCGTTGGTCAGGCTGAGGCCAAAGTCTGCATAAATGTGCTCTTTCTTTTCCTTATAGAAATCTTGGTCTAAAACCTTAGGCCTTGGTCTATCATGCATTGAAGGCGATATCCCTTTGTTTGATATATACATCTCAACTCTCCTAGTTTGCGGCCGACCTGCTTCGGTTGACAATCCAGATGGCTATGAAGAAAAAGAAGCAGTTGGTAATTAAGACTTGACATATATATCTATGAACATTGAATGCGATAGATATAGACGTATTCTCAAGTCATATTTATGCATGCAAGATCGTAAATTTACTATCCCCTTAATCAACACGCGTTCTATATTACTTTCTAGCCTAGAGCAACACTATTCCAAAATTACTTTATAGTGCCAGATCATTGCTCACTAAGTAACCATTTCATTGAGCACTCGAAAATATTACCAACAAACAGCAAAGCAGTAATTAACTCCAGAGTTTTTTATTTTTATTTTTTTGGTGAACACACGCACACATGCGCACACATAGTGGAAGAGCTAAAAATTTCTGGCTAAGGGGCCAAAGAACTTAAATTTTAAACTTCAAGGTTACCCATCTATAGATATAGGAATTTTTGTGAGTTGGTGTGGGCAATTGCACTCCAACCCAAGGATAGCTCCCCCATTGTGTGTGTATATATATATATATATATATATATATATATATATATATATATATATATATATATATATATGCAATACATTGGGAGGATGTGATTAGATACCCAGCCCAATACAATGCATTGGATAGTGTGTTGTGAAAGGTTGGAGGATTTTTATGTGCAAATTTTGAACAAAAAAAAATCCACAAATCCTATATTATTTGAGGTCGCGTTGAAGCCACATGCATAACTTATGAGGTTGAAGAAGCTTGTAATGTCTTGGTAGATTTAAGTCTAATTAATGTCATACAGTTCCATATATTTCCAAATGTTTGCATCCTAGTGATACTATGTGCTGTCCGTGGGTTCAATTTGAGACACAGCAGAGATATGATCTAACTTCGGCAAAGACAACCCATAGAAATTCCCTTACCTTTCCTCGGTGGGTTCTAGAATCACATTGACAAGGGACATGCCAATATCTCGATGAGTTGTGCTGGGTATTACATGAACATGTCTTAGTAGACAGGCCATAGTTGATTGGGATTTGGTAGATGGGTCTAGTTGTTTGGTAGTAAGAACACTTTATAAGTATAAGAACAAGATCAACCTATCTTAAATATTAGGCATATTCATGAAACACTAGAACTCATGAATCTGCTCAATCTTTGAGACTATTCAGCCATCACTTATAGAATGTCCATGATGGCAAACAACCTCTTTAAATGACTCCTTTAAAGAGTGTTTGAAAACAACAATACTGAATCTACCCTACAAAGTGGGGTATATCCATGTAACACTTACACAATGTTCTTGTTGCCAAATAGTTCCTTAGAGGTTTCATGAGACTTGGTTGGCCTCAATTATGGACAGTCTAGCTTCGGCATCGCCAGCCCAATAAAACTCAAGCTGCAGATGACACAAACAAGCCAAGCCCTTGCTCCAAATCGAGCATCCAAAACTAGACCCTGGTGCTAGCATCAGCTTCAACAATGCCATAAGTGGGTGAAAAAGGCTCAATGGACTAAGCAAACAAGAGTGTCAAATGTGTCAAGGAACTGAACCCCACTAGTTCTCCTCTTCCTCTAAAAGGAGGGGAGGGACAGAGGGAGTTTGGAGGTAGTGGATGGTGCAAGATTCCTGGCTGGAGAGAGACAGAGAGAGGGAGAGAGAGATTGAGCATGTATATTTGGACTCACATGGGGAAGCGAGAATGCATGAGGTAGGGAAGTTTTGAAGGCTGCCAATGTAGTGAGGACCCGTTCCTTCTTTGGAAAAACCGGCGAGTGGTCACCTCACCCTTCCTCGTCGCCGATGTCCTCTCTGAGGTGCAGCCGAGGCCGTCGAGTACGACAGACATGAGAGAAAGAGAGAGAGAGAGGCGACATCGATCGATAGGCTCCGTTGTCTTCGAAAAGCACAAAAGGAAAGGCCGTCCAATCGCTGCGATTTCTGCGGGCATCGATTGCACCTCTCTTTCTCTCTCTATCTATCTCATTTTTGCTGTGTGTTGTGTGCTGGGTGGCCGTTTTGCCTGTTGATCACTAATCATTGTCCTCTCCCCCTTCTAACAAGACCCGAAGCAACCCCTCTTCTCTCTTTCTGGTTTTCTAACTTTAATCCTGTGAGCGTCCTTCTTATTACCAGTGGATTCGTCCCCATACCAACAGCCATACCCTTTCTCTTCTCTCTCTCTCAATCTCACAGTAGAGAAAAGAAGGATGGAATTCATCTCCTCGTCTGAGCACCTTTGTTATGTTCGTTGCAACTTCTGCAGCACCATTCTTGCAGTGAGTTGGTTTCAGATCGAGCTTGCTAGAAATATGCTTACCTTGTTTTTTCTATTTTGTTTTAAAGAGGAAAGGAGGCCTGCTTTGATTTTTTGATTTTCTGTTAGCTTCCCTCTTTGGTGTTCTGATGGCGAAGATCCAAAGGGGAAAGAAACCATGGAGAAAATAGGTGCATGTAGGTCATAGCTGTCGAATTTTCCATGTTTAAACATGTTGGTACTTGGTGCCGAGTTCAATATGAAGATACTTTCTGCATTTTTCCTTGGTTACCTTATGCTTTCTTCGATCTCTTTCTCTCTCTGCTTTTCTCTTTATATGATTACTTACTTTCCTATGGTTTCTGGCATCTAGTTCTAATGCTTCTTATTGTTAATTCAAAGTAGTGCTCATTCTGTGATCTCTTTCTCTCTCTCTCTCTCTCACTGTTTTCAGGTTGGTGTTCCCTGCAAGAGGCTTCTTGACACAGTGACAGTAAAATGTGGGCACTGCAGTAATCTTTCTTTCATAACCACAAGGCCTGCTCTTGCTCCTCACCTTCCTCCTCCTGCTGCTGCTCCCGCTCCTTCTCCTTCTCCCCATCCTCCTCCTCCTCCTCGTTCCCACAGCTTCCCCGGCTCACTTAGCCTCCTTCACATCGGTCTGGTAATTTAATTCGGAGCTCTTCAACCTAGCTTTCATTAGAACTAGGAAGGAACAAAACTTACCATCCATTAAATTCAGCTTCTTCTTTTAACATTTAAATGTCTCACTCTGAAATTGTGATTGACAGCAACCAACATCGTCTTCATCATCGCCATCATCATCACCTGCGGCCAGTGATGACAGCGTCCCCAGGGTGCATCATGTTGTCAAGCGTACTGCCCACTTCTTTCACCCTTTCCATTCGCTTTGTTTGACATTTTTCACAAATTATAACTACCTTTTTTTGTTTTACTCATACTGGTGCTACCGTTTATGCAATCCACAAAATGGGCACACTAAATCTCTTCTGGTTCAATTTCCTGCTCTCTCTCTCTCTCTCTCTCTCTCTCTCTCTCTCTCTATCTATATATATATATATATATATATATATATATATATATATATATATATATATATATATATATATATATATATATATATATATGAAAAAAAAAGCCAACTACTAGCGTTGCTGCTATTACGCCCATCAACAATCCAAGAAAGAACAGCTGAAGTAGAAAGTTGATAACAATTTATTTTGGGCGCCTGAAAGAATCAGGCAAAAATGGAGTCAGCTCCTTCAGTTTGAACTCTGAAATCTTGCACTCTAGGCCAAGCCTTTTATAGTTGCTTGTTAATGTTCTTATTTTTATAAATAACGAGGTCCCAATTTAATTTCTTAAACAAAGTACAAGTCAGAGACCAGTTAGTGGTGAAGCACTCGCTGCCATGATCGATTTTCTGTTCAACGATAAAGATTACAGATCTTACTACGTACTTGTGCTGTGAGATCCCCATTTGTTTAATCACTACGTTTTGCATTACCAAATGCTACCATCTTCGTCGACTCATTTCTTGTTACTAAGCGTCGTGTTTCGATCTTGTGGCAGCTCCCGAGAAGAAACACAGGCTCCCATCAGCATACAATCGATTCATGAGGTGAAGGACGATCTTTGCTCATCAAAATCCTTGTTCTTTGTTTAGATTCCGTATGAGAACCTCTTCATGAATGTTCACGTGCTAGTGAAAAATGAAAATGTTTGATAGGGAGGAGATACAACGAATTAAAGCATCTACTCCACAAATCACTCACAGAGAAGCGTTCAGCATGGCAGCTAAAAATGTAATGTTTCAAGAACATAGGATGCTATTTCCTCTTCTTCCACTTCTTTCGTCTCTATCTTATTTAAAAATTACGTATAATTTCTACACTCTTTCCTTCTTTTACTTGAATTATTAATCAGCATATTAACTATTTCCTCTTCTCGGCTGCAGTGGGCGAGGTTTGATCCCCAGTTGCTACTTGGATCGGCATCTGAAACAGGCAAGCAGGTTGGTTCAAGTACTCAACAAGTATGGTTTCTCTCTCTCTCTTTCTCACTCCTCTTTAAGTTCCTCTTCTTCGTTTCAGCGTCTTCCTTTTGTTTTCTGATCGTCTTCCAAATGGTTTTGTGGTGTGATGCTTGTGCACGCATCCATGCGCCCAAGGCTAAGTCTACAAGTTCCATAAATGCATTGCATCAATGGCCAATAAAAATTCAATGAATGGCTATAAAAGCTGATCAATGCTGCAAATGAGCGGCCATGCCCAGTGTCGTGCATGCGTGCATCTTCAGTTTTCTTAAATGTGTGGCCGACTGTGATGAAACACAGAAAACTGTTGCACATTACAGACCCATGTGATGTAGGTCGCGTGTGTGTATGCAGGCGAGCGCGGATATTCTGGGGGAGGGAAGAATTCCTCAAGATCTTAAACAATCGATTCATCATCTTAAGTGATTATGAGATTACAGTGTTCATATTCTATTCATCATGACTTACGTTCGAGCCAGTTATGACTATGGTTATGTTCTGATGGCACCTACAAAAATGTCAGTTTCTGAAAACCTAGATTCTTAACCTGATTTTTTTTTTAAAAAGGCTAGTTTATAAGTTTGGGCGACAAAACCAAAACAAATATTTTCTGAAAAAACATAATAAAAAACATAATGGATTAAGTTATTCAAACCTTTTTGAACATATCATTTTTATCAAAACTAGGTTTCTTAAAAAGCTCAACCCTTGAAAAATTACACATAGTGGTAGAGCCGAAGGTGAACCTAGGTCCAGCCAGATATAGTACCCAGGTGAACCTAGGTCCAGCCACATATAGTGCCCACACCAGACTCGGGTTAGTGACTCAAATACTCTTAAACTGTAAAAAATCCTGACTGGGCGACTGGTTTGGACTATCACCCAAGAGTATCTAGAATGTCATTTTGAAGTTGCCTCTAAAACACTTTTACGAGTGTTACCTAGACACCAACTATCTAAAGAAAAGCTTGAAATTTTCCAGTAATAAAGCACTGATTGTTTCGTTTATCATGGAAAATGAGAGGCTGTAGCTTCTTCCTTGCTCCTTGCTCCTTGCTCCCTCGGGTTCACAAAGCTTGTGTCAAAACCTTTTTGTGTTTTTTTGTGATTTAGGAGAGTAAAGCTTAGGTATAACACAAATCCTGTCTTCAGTAGACTTCCTTGCCGCCCAGTTGCATTACATCCTTCCGGACAATTAAGTAGATTTTTTTTTCCATGTTATAAGATATTTATGTGGTTTCTTATCCATTATATTTTCAACATTTTCAGGAAAGTTCTCATATCACCAAGTGAAGCAGTTGGTCGTCGCAGGACAGCTTTGCGTTTTGTGTCTAGTAGGTTGTGCTTCAAATGGCAGTTCCATATAGATGTGATCTATATATCTTTTCACTGTATCTTTCCTTTTCCCGGCAGGTGGAAGTTTTGATCGTTTCCTTTTAATCTATGTATTGTGTCATTTGTTCGTCAGATCCTTCTCTGTCTCTCTCTCTCTTGAACAATTATGGCGCATGATCAGTAGAAATCTAGGCCTTTAAGTCGGCTTATAAAATGGTGCTGCTCGATGCTGAGCCTGCAGTTAGTTGAGGTGACATGATGTAATGAATGACTTGATTAATGCATGTGTGGACAAAACATATACTGAAACTCACAATGTCCAATCAGGATATTTTCATGTATCGGAACTATTCGTCAATGCGCATTACTCCAATGCTCCGGAATCTTGTATGATAATATTCCAGATAGAAGGTGTCACCCTAACTCCTATCATGAATGAGGAAGGGGGAGATGTTCGAAACGATGCTTCTTCTTCCTTATAAAATGAGGGGAAGACAGAGAGGGAGGGAGAAAGAAAGAGAGAGAGAGAGTTGAGTGGAATGGAGATAAAAGGGAGAGAAAGACTAGTACCCACTTCTCTATTGACGCTGATGAGAATCGAACACAGCCCTACGACCCACCCACCCCGCCCTTCCCCGGATTGCGGCAGTGCCCCCAACTTATTTTCTACTCAAGATCAACCCTCCAAGGAGAGTAATGCCCATAGGAATCGAACTCCCGCCTTAAGTAATATACACTCTTCCCCATACCTCGGTCTCGTACCTGCTTCACTTGTACTCATACCCATCTAAGTCTGATGAGAACACAAAAATGAGAGGCTTTTTTTGAGGATTATACTAAAACTGAGTACCTAATTTGAATTTCCCATATCTATTATATTGCATGTGAATGGAGTCAACTATATACTTTATATGTAACATTCAATTCGGCTCTCCAAGGATATTTCTAATGGCGGGGTCACCTTGCTTAATCGTGCATTCTTTATTAGTAAAAGTCTGATTTTGGTGGAATATCTAGGAGAACATTTTCAATTCTTTTGAGAACCCTATCAAACGGTTTACATGGCTCGAACACTTTTAATTGCTGTCATACTTAGTGATGTCAATGGATCATATTCAAATTGGATACGCCCTTACATGTATCTGTTGCCAGATACTCACGTATTTGCATTCAAACTGGGATTCAAAGACGTAGAAAGAAAAGTTATATATGAATCTAAATCCAAAATTCGATTTCACAATTTGGAACTGGTTTGAATCTGATTTTTACATTCATGTATGAATCTGAATTTTAAACCGAGACCAATTTGAATATACGACCACTAGCACATAGGGCTGCACACAAGCTGAGTCGAGCCCGAGCTTGGCTAGCACGAGCTCAACTCGGCTCAAAAAAGTTGAGCTTGAGCTCGGCTCAAGCTCCTTATAACAAGCTTGAGCTTGACTCGACTGCACAAAATCTAGCTTGAACTCAATTCGTTTAACCCATTTAACTCGTTTAGGCGTTAACTCGTTTAGCTTTGACTCGTGTAGCTCGTTTAATTCATTTAACTTGTGTAACTTGTGAAACCGGTTTTGGCAATAGTATATAGAGTACTGGCTTGCGAGTCGAGTAGAGTATAAACATGTCGAGTTTCTGAATTGAGCATGAATCGAGTTTTTTCGAGCGAGTTCAGGTCGAGCCCAAGTTCGCTCGGCTCATTGTGCAGCCCTACTAGCACATGACCATATGAGGTAGTAATGTTTCCAGACACAATGCCAAGGTTTTGACTGAATCTAGTTGTTTTTATTTCACCCTCTTTAGTTTGATTCCACAGGTGGCCTCACTCATGATCATGAAAGGGTTCCATTTGATCTTCCTCTTTATGAGTATTTGATGTCCGTTTAAGTGTCTCTTTGGAAACATTCGAAAAAATTAGAACAATACAAAGCAGATTAACAAGCACGAACGTATTTAAAGAGGAGGAATGCCCTTCTAGGTATAATCATCAATCACCTTGGAGTAGAAACGTGCATTGCACTCCCACCAAGTGGAAAATCTTGTTAATGGTTGTTGAGAAAGCCAAGGTGTTTAGTGGGCAGCATGTTTACCTCCTAGGTCGTACAAACAAATGAACTTAATAGCTGTTGATGGGGAAGTATTTACAACTGAGTCTGATAAAAATAGCGACTAATGGAGTAGCGTTCAGATAGGATTCGTGATTTACTCTGTTTGAAGTGTTTAGTGAATTCTACCTTTTTTTTTTTGTTGTTGTAAGATACAATAAGAAGTGATGGTCTGATCTTTTGACATTTAGACAAGTAATGTTTTTGCATGTTGCTATCTCAACTTTGCATTTGAACTTTGTGTTTTCTTTTTCCTACGGTTGGCCTTTATCTTTGTTTGCATATTCTTGAAAGAAAGAAAAGCTGCATTTTTTAGTGGTAACTGGTAAGATGCTAAGTTGCAAATGTTTTGCTATATTAAGTTTGGAAAAGTTATTTTCCCACTAATTGCCTTTCCTGTTTGAGGATTATATGTTTAACGCAGTGAAATAATTATAGGTTGTTGTGATAGTGAATGAAGTGTTATTATACGGAAAGAGGAAAAAGAAATTGTCCTTCGTCATTGAACAAGTGTTTTTCATTCATTGGAAGTGGTTCATATCATCCTTGTTCCCTTTTTATGCAGCAACATTGACAGTGAAGCAGGAGGAGGAAACATCCTGCACTCAATATTAGAATCAGACCAATGTTTTTAAGTTAAAATGCATATCTATGTGAGTTCATCACAATCCATGTTCCGATTTTCAGTTCAGTTATAATTGATAAACCATTTTGCCATATAATTGATAATTAGTGATTCGTTATCTATCTCTTATAATCAACAGTAACATTGGAGTTGTAATGTTTCATATGTGAGGAGAGCTTGAGAATTGCCATATATATACAAGACCTTGGCAAATCTTGAGAGTCTTATATGTTTATACCTCAAATTACCTTGTCTCCAAGTTCATGACCCTTTTCGAGAGGCAAATTAATGCAAGTTGTTAGAAGAGGTGCACTAAATTATGTTAGACAGGGTTCTCAAGTCATTATTGGGCTAGTGGTACTCCATTCTTAGCAGGCCATTTTATATATAATCTCAAAAAACATTGTGTAATCACACCAAAATTTTCCAACTTCGATATTTGGTATTTTTTGAATATTTTATGATGAATTTATAATAAATTTAAAGGATTTTAACCTCAAGCCCTTTATTTGATTATCAACTGTATTTGGGAGTTATTTGGATCTAATTATAGACTTTGGACACAAAGCTTAACCTCAATTTAGACTTATTTTATAATTCAAACCTGGATCTAGTACAAAAGCTCTTACAAAATAATGAAACAAATCTCTAGATCCAAATCCATGTTCAAATCCTAGCTTCAAGTTTAAGAAAGACCCCTGGAGCTAAATCCAGATCCAAATCCCTGCCCCATACCCAAAACAGAAACCTAGATCCAGATTTAGATCCAATTTCAGCTTTAAACCCAAAAAAGACCCCTGGATATCTAGATCAAGATCTCAGCATCATATCCAAAAGAGATACCAAAACCCAGATCCATATACAATTTACAGCTCTAGATCTAAACTGGTTGCTAGATCCAAAAGAGATCCAAATTACAGCTCTAGATCCAAAAAAGACCCCCAGATCCATATTCAGATCCAAATTCTAAATCCACATCCAAAACAGAATTTCAAATCGGATCTGGATCAAAATCTCAATTCTGGACTCATTTGATCCAACTTGGAGCCTTGGATCCAATTTCGATTTAATCCATATCCAAGATAAAAAATCCTTGTTTGGTTTCAAATTCTTAATCTAGATCCAAGTCCATGGTTCTATCTCAATCCAGATCCAAATTTGAGATTCAGATCCAAATATTTATCGTAAATCCAAATAAGTTATTTCAGATCCATTCTAAGCTTTTGATACAGATCTTGCTCCAAATCTGAGAATGGATCCATTTTCAAGTCCAAATTCATGTTTGAGGTCCAAATTTATTCTTACATCAATCTCCCCTTTAAAAATTCTAAATTTGACTTGCCTTGGTATTTGGAACTGGTTTCGATTCTAAATCCATGTTATTAATGTTTTTAGGCATATTTTAACCATTAATTAATGGCCAATGATAATGACCATAATACCCTTGAACCTCTTCAATCTACAAATACCCCTTCATTTCTACCTTGGAAGACATATTTTCAAGCCTTTGAGCATTCTCTCTCTTCTTCCAGACTTCTTCTTCCCTCTTTCAATTTCATTCTCTTCTTCTTCAGTTTTTTCTTGTTTTTCCCTCCTCATCACTTCATCATCATCAGTTATGTTGCTTTCTTCTATTTTAGTTTTTTCTTGTTTCTACTTTCCATTGCAAGCCAACGAAAGCCTAAGGATCTCTCGGATCCACGGATTTTTCTTAATGCTATGGAAGCATGACCGAGGCAAGTATAGCTTTTTAATATCTATTTTCCTATGTTTTTATCATGGTTTTATCTTTTATCTTTTTTTTTTTAAATATTGTTCTCTCTCCTCTTAATCTATCTTCTTCTTTCTCTCTTCTTATATCTATTTCTCTATTTTTCTCTCTCTACCTCTCTCTTTTAAACTTGTTTTTCTCACGTTTTAACTTCGCTCTCTCATTTTAACTTCTATTTCTCTCATTTTAACATCTCCGTTTCTATTTCTTTCACTCTTAATTTCTCATTTTATTCATCTCATTTCATTTCTCTCTCTTTTTATTTCTTTCTCTTTCATATATATATATATATACCTTCGTTTCTCTTTTAAAATATCTCTCTTTCTCTCCTTCTTCTTGTGTATTTATCTTTTCCTTTCTATTTCGGCTTTCATTCTTTCTATTTTGATGTTCGATGGCCTATGGATGTTTCTTTCTTCATTCTTCTTGTATATTAATCTTTTCCTTTCTCATTCGGCTTTTTTCTTTCTATTTTGATGTTTGATAGCTTGTGGATGTGTAGTTCGATGTGAGGGTTTGAAGTGGGACATTTTTCTATTTCTATTATTTAAGAAACACTCATTATGCTTGATGCACATATTAATTTTCATTAGGCATATCGTTTTCGATTATACAAATCACAAATTTATCATCCATTATTTCTCAATCCTTAATTTCTTTCTAGCTTCCACATGGCCTACTTATATTTGCAAGACAAACCCTTAAGTGATTTACTAGATGAGAGTTTATCTCTTGATACAGATAATTATCCAATTTGTTTTCGTTCATAAGAATGTTTTTATTTTAATATTTTCTACCCACTTTATATAGATATGCTTGAGCATGCATATGCACACACTCTCACATCACAAACATGAATGTGATTTGATGCACTTTTCATTGAATCTTAAAGAAGGTAAGACTAAACCCTATCTAGGTAGGAACCGAAATATGGTAAATTCTTAACCATTCCTTAGAATTTGATGAAAATACTTTATCAAATTATGATATTTTCCCTCTCTTTTCAAACCCTAGATCTTCAATATAAATTCCTTTTAAACCTCTGTAATATTTTAAAACTCATTTCTTTTTTTCCCTATGATGGACAAGAATGATGGTCATTGTCTCTCTAATTGAAAATATTATTTTCGAAATAAAATTTAAAAGGTTTGCTTTTACATAACATGATAAGTTGAAGTCATGTTTTGCAAAACAAGTAATTTATAAATATGTTTCCAATCATACTTCTTCAAATAAGTTGAAAACTATGATTTTCAAAACTATCTTTAAGCGTCAATTACCTTTTACAATTGAATTCTAGGGACAATATTCAGAGAGCTCAACTGATTTTAAAAGTATGTCTTCGAACAATTATTTATAAACTATTTATACATTTCAATCTTCACTTTTCAAAGTTGTAATCATTTGGGGTTCACTAAATGCCCCTAAGACCAAAGTTCTAAACCTGAGGGCCATATATTTTAAACCAAATCATTTTTAAATCTCTTCAACATTTCTATCAATTTTTGCAAAGTTTGGTCAACTTAAGCAGACATGTATATTCGTTCTTCGGACAACACTTTAAATATTAGAATGTGCAAAGCAAATGACTAGTTTTTGGTGAGTTACCATCAATAAAGGCTTTGGGAATGGCCGGACCTTATACCGATGGGCGCATCTGTTTCTTTTTCTTTTCAAAACAAAACCCCATTTTTCTGACGCACTTTGAAAACCAGAAACAATTTTTGAGATGCAAACACATTGTCGTAGAATTTGTTAACATGAACATTTCAAAATGAGACGAGATAGTTCTATTCACTATTCCCTCATTCACAATCTTTACTGCACTTCAATCTACGACATTGTTCACTTTTTGAAAGTACTCAATTTTAATATAGTTCACTTTCCTCCAAATTTCATATTTGCTTTTGTTTATGTTATGAAGCCATTCACTTGTGTAAACAACTTGCTAAGCAAATTCTCTTGTATAAACCTACTACCACTTGTGAAAATGGTCAACTAAATTTTAAATTAGTTTTTGTATTCTTATCCATAAAAAAACTAGTAAAGAATTTTCTGAAAATATTTGCTAGATCGATGTGCAATGAGTTTCACCATCTTAGTAGCGATATTGAGTAGAGCCAATGAAGGAATTTTTAGCTCCGAGGGGCCGAGCCAATAGTGAAGCAACATGGAGGTTGGTGTGGTGTAGGCAGGTCTAGTGTTGGGTTGGTGTTGTGTTCTGATGAATTGCCAGTGTAGACATTTAGAACTTGTCAACCCCATTAGACAATTGACATTCTTATTTGTTATACTAATGTCTATGACTCTAAAGTTTAATGGAGTTTACGACATGCATTAATTAATAAAGAAAAACAAGTATCTTTTTAGAACTATGACCATACCTTGATTAGGCTATCATGTGGAGGACAAGTAAATGGAGAGAGTCTAAGTTGCTTAACATAATTTCTGCATGCTTTCTGCCTTCTACTTTGCTTATCTTCATTCATTCTCCCTGTAGCTTAACTATACATAATTTTATGACTATTATAGCTGCATCAACAACTTGAAACTGAACAAATAGTCAATGCCTTGGTGCTATTTTCAGGCCCTAATAAAGGGCATCATGATTACATAACTTGAAACCACAACATTCAATTTAATGTAAAAGAATATTTTATCAAAGTAATTAATTTTTGATATTTTTTGTCATTAGTTCATCAAAATAGTCCATAACAATATTTCACATAGAAGCTAAATAATTTTCAGTAAGAGAATTCTTAAAAGACATGCCAATATCATAGAGTATTAGTTTTTGTAAAAACTAAACTATATGTATATTAAGAGGTTATAATTATGTAAACTAACTTACTCTCACTTAATGACTTTGATGTTTAATTTCAAGAATTGAAACACCTAGCAAAGGCATTGCACCACCTTTTCCCCGAGGGCATAGTGGGTGATCGGGCTAACCACTTAGGGTCCGTTTGAATGCATGAAACTTTACTATAGATCTAGAACTTTCATTCAAATTATGTGGTTTCCTGCTACAGACAAACACATAGCCTTAGCACTTGAAGTTTCAGATCCATTATGTAACTTTAGTACCAGCAATAAAATTCCACCTAAACACCTAAATTGGTAGAAATTTAATGCTAGGAGAAAATTTTTGTCTCTTTAACTTTTTTTGTGCCCAAAACAAAAGTTCCATGAAATCAAACAAATGAGGTAAAGGAAAGGTGGATAAAAAATACACAAAAAAAGTGTCCAATACTAAATGCATAGTAGGTTTAAGCCCAAGTATTTAGTTCCATGTATTCAAAAGGACTACGCGTATGTTTAACTCTCACAACGTTTTGTGTGAGGGTATTTTAGTCATTTTTTAGAAAATGAAGGGTCATTTAAAAAAAATATTTTTCTCCCCTCCCTTCTAATTATGTACTTGGATAACCTCCTTCTTAAAGCACATAAGTATTTTGATCATTTCATGGTAAGAACACACTTCCCATTGTTTTTCATTTCTTCAATGCCTTTCAAAAATAATGGTATGGTTAATACAACAGGTCATGAAAGTGGCACCAAAATTCATTTTGTATTTTAGCAATGACTTTTTTTTTTTTTTCTTACGAGTGATTGATTATTTTTCCACCACCTTGAAGAGAGACTGTCAGGCTCCTGTGCCATCACCACCAGGTTTTACGAAGCATGTTTTGTGACTTTTATGGAGCAGAGGAATAGTGCACTAGGTCATGACAACGATCACAGCCTTTACAACATTACAAGTAATGTTTCTTTGGAGGTATCCAATAAAAATTGAAATGGTACGAATAACATATATGCAACCATTTGCCCTTGGTAAAGTCCATAGATATTTTTTGAATGGCCTTTTATTTGTTTCTCTCTCAAGCCAAATAATTTTTTTATTTGTACTCTTAAAGAGAAAAAGATTTTCCATGTGCCACTGATATTTTTGTTATAGTGTAATAGATCAGAGGAGGAATTGCTTTGTTTTGATGACAATCAATTTTTCAAGTTTGTTCATTGCTTGAGTTGGGAGAGAGAGCCGAAAAATTGAGTTTAAAGTTACAAAAGATTTTCACTTCCAAAGGGAGATACCCCAAAGAGGTGGAAGCCCACTGCTCTAAGACTTGGGTTGGGACCAAGATATCAACAACTAGGCATTGTGTACCCACCATTTGCAGTTTAGAGGAGTATCACCCATAGAAATCAAACTGACAGACAAACTTTCACTGATCCACCAGTTCGACCAACACATTATAACCCTCGTTGCTCTCCAATGGGAAGTCAAAGGGGAAGAACAACCTGATCAAGCGATTGGGAGATACATAGATCACCACACAAAAGAAACATAAAAAAAACTTACAATCCCACACCAGAAAGAAAACAGCTAAGAGAACTTACAATCAACAAAAGTGCCCAGCCACCCGAACACCAAGCAACAAAAAGCATAAATCCAACGAGAGAGAGAGAGAGAGGGAAATAGAGAGGTTTTTACATGAAATGCAAGTAAAAAGCTTGTACCATTCATGAATGAAGCCCATAAAGTTTCTCCCTTGTAAGGTATGTCATAAAGAAACTAAAAGGACTTGTGTCATGGAAAAGTTCAACATTGCCATGAAGATGTTGTGTCATATGTGTTGGTTATGTACAGTTGCATTAGATTGGCATTTATTGGCGCCATTGGCATCACTCAAAAACTAGTCTCTCCTTTTCCCTTTGGCTGGACAGAAGAGTTCATTCCATTGTTGTCCAAGGGATCGGGCTGGGCTTGGCTGGGCGGGTGGATTGAGCCTAAGCCAAACTCAAGCCAGTTCTGGAAAAACTTTGAGCCGTGATTATGTACTTTTATGAACCCATGGAGATACAAGCTGGCATCATTAAGAGGGAGGGCTATTCAATTTTTTTTTTCACAAAACATGCTTAAGATTTGGTGGAATATGCTTAAGTTTTTGTTTCATCCATTTAACGATGTTTCAAAACATAAATTTGAACTCTTTTCCATAAAAAGTTCATTTAGAAACCTTTTATCTCAAAGGCCTGCTATAAAAGTTGATGTGATTGGATTTATAACAAGAACTTTTCCATTTAGCAATGCTGAAAACATGTTACAAATAATTTCAGTAACTCAATTCCAACATCATGGAGTGTGTTACTGTATATTGCATAGCCATATATTGACGCAGGTGCTCCCTGTTCTTTTAGGGGTTGCTACAGGATCAACTTGTTATAGAGCATTTGGCAACATGAAAATCGTGTTTTCTAGAATACAATGTTCTATGAATGTGAACATTATGTTCCAGAGGAGCAACATTCCTGTTGTTAATGATAAGATTCAAAGACAGCCGTTCTAGAGAGATTCAAGGAAAGAATCCCAGCAAGATCAATCAAAATTAATGATAAAAGAAAAGAAAAATCTTTTCACAAAAATCAGATTTAATTTCTCATGCTTATCGTTGCCAAGATTATAGGAATTTCACCTTTTTAAGCTCTTTCTATATTTTGTGTAATCAAGGCTCGTGATGGCCTTCCATGGTGAAAAACCATGCATGTCTAATGAAAATAATTTTTTCATTGCATTTGCTTGTTTACTTTGCTTCTTTTATATTTGTATCAGAGCATGATGCTTGATGAGAAAGAATGAAGCTCATAGATGACCTGCAGACGACCAAATGCATCGATGCCTTCTTCACCAAAGCGAGGACCGATCCTGTGAAGAAAATATTGAGGAATCAAACCTAGGATTTTTGAATCGCTGCCAAAGCATGATCTGCCTTCACAACAATTTCATGAAGCAAATTTGGGCTCACAATCAACTTTTTACAAGTTCTGTAGTAAACTTGGACTTTTAGATCCATCGTCCAGTTTGAAGGAGGATCTTAATGATAAGGTTGAAAGGCAACCATTCTAAAGAGATTAAGGAAAGAATCCCAGTAAGATCAATCAAAATTACTGATAAAGGAAAAATAAAATCTTTCCACAAAAATCAGATTTAGTTTCTCATGCTTATCGTTGCCAAGCCAAGAATATAAGAATTTCACCGATTTAACCTCTTTTCTAGGTTTTGTGTGATCAATAATGGCCTTCCATGGTGAAAAACGATGCATGTTTAATGAAAACAATATTTTCATTGTATTTACTTGTTTACTTTGCTTCTTTTGTATTTTCAACATGGTATTATCAACACCTGTTAGCAAAAATTTTTAGCATCTTGAGCCAATATGAATTGTTGTGTTTATATGTGAGAGAGAGATGCCTGATACCTAGATGAGGAAGACCTGCTTCTTCAACAAACAATAAAGCTAAACCCCATGCAGGGATTGTTTTGCTGACACATAAGAAGCCAAACGATTTTCAATAATTGGGCAAGTGAATTGCCTAAAAATCATCTCTTTTTTACTTGGAGAATTTGAGCAAGGCATGCTATTTGTTATGTCATTCGACCGTCTCAGGCAGAATGCGCAAAACAACTAATGACAAGTGGCAAGCTTGTTCATTTTACTTGCAAGATTGGAATAGCAAAACACCGAAAGAATTCTCAAATTTGAGAACATAGAAATAGACTCAAATATCACTCTCAATTTATTTTCATCTTTCGGATATTATCTTCCAAGATCTTTTTTCTTTTCCAAGTCAAATGCATTTTAATTTGTGGTTGGTGGGAGATTGGCAAATGCAAGCCCCAGTCATATTCAACTTCAACAGTGACAGATTTTTTTTTGTTTGGGTAGTTAAATGCATTTTAATTTGTGGTGGTTGGAAGTTGGCAAATCCCAATTACTTTGGTAGGTAAAAGCCAGTTGGAATACTCTTTTTTGCCTGCTCTTATTCATGCAGTTTCTCTTTTGGAAGCAAAAAAAAAAGCAAGAAATGCATGAGCTTTATGTTTCACTTTTCCTTCATTTCTAAGCATATAAATATATCATGGTGCATCATTTCATCTGCCGACATTTTTTCCTCCATGAAAAAGTTACCTAAAGTGAAAAAAAAAGGTTACTGTGAACGAAATAAAGGGACAAAGGGAAAATATGTTTTCTCATATGCACCAAAACGAAATCTTGGAAATATATTATGACTTTTTGCATTAATTGCAACTGTTTATGAATTTGAGTTTTCATTTTTAGTTCCCCCAAATTAAACTACTATCTTTATGCTTAATTCCTTTAAAAGTCATCACAAGAAGGAGTAAATGCCACTGTATAGAGTGTGGGAAGATAAAGCGGGTTCCAGACCTCATGAAGGAACATTTTGGAAGTGTTCGGTGGCAAGTCGATTGATTAATTAATTTTGCAGCTGATTTACTTAAGAATGCCGTGTGTCAATTTTAACTATTTTTAAAAATATTTTGAGATTTTTTTTTAATTTTTTGTTCTACATTTTTTCATTTGTTTTCTTAAGTGGCTCATTGTTAATATTTTTAGCTGATTCACAACTGATTCATGAATCGATTCTCCAAACTGGCAGCACTGATGGAAAGACAGATTATTCGATTTTAATTTATATCTTTTTGGTAGCGGGGAGGTTAATTTACATCTGATCGACAAGCAAAGGGACGCTCAGACATAAACATGCATGCTTGTTATTCTTATCTTTCATGAAAACAAAAGAAAATACGTTTGCTTCAAGAACTCTGTGATAGAATTCTGTTAAGAAACAAAATTGAACAATTTCTTATGCAAATCATTTTTTTCCTTTCATGAAAAGAAGCGACTAGAAAAACCACTGGTTAGAGGGGAAAATGGATACCACATTTTGAGTAGTAGTAAACGTTTGATTTCCTGGTAACTTTCTTCAGGTGGATTAATTAACCCTAAACAAAAATTCCGAATTTGGCAATGCGACTGAACATCTCGGCCTTTTGGCTAAGATCAAGTCTAGGAGAAAGGCATACTGTGCCTTGAACTAATTGGAGAACATGATATTCGGGATTAATGCATGGTTTCTAGACATACTGGTATGTAACTGTTTCATGAGTATGATTCAAAGATTGTAGCAGGTCTATCAAACACCTTAAAGAATGTTCTATAAATCTACCTCAATTTTTGTGGCAAATTCATGGAACATTACAAGCTGTCTCATTTGCCAAATGGGCCCTTCATAACTATTTAAAGTATAGACTCTTCATCTAAAGTATAGGCTCACCATGAGGATGGGAGAGAAATAGTTACCCAATTCTTGTAATTGCTCTCCCTTATGATAGTGGGAACTCTACACCGATGTGTGCGCAGGAATGCCAATAATAGTTTTCACTGACATTTTCTTCACTATCGGCTGCCTAGGATGTCGGTAAAACTTTTACCGATGTGTCACATGTTTGACTGATGTTTTTCAGTCATCGGTAAATCCTCATTACCTTTGTAGTGGAAATACCATATATAATGAAATAGTGTTTCAGACATTGCCATTTGATTCAGATATACTTTAGAATAATGGAAATACTCAAGAATTCTTTTTGACACGACAATGATAGTGAAATCCTATGGAATGATTAAGTGTTGGACTTTAGATGTATTAATTGTTCGAAATGTTGGAATAATCCAACAGTAGGAATGGATTCCATACTAGGTAATTCACCACTGTCACTGCCAAATTATGTATACGAGTGTCTGTGTGCATGGGGGAATTCAAATATGTTGGACATCGAATGTTATAAACGATTAAAAATTAAAATCTGTCACTAGAAAATAGTTACCACATGAGCTTTAGTTACATTTATAGTGCAACAACAGTTTATGATGCTTTGAGCAACAGTTTATAATACTGCTTTATGGATAACAACAGTTTATGATGCTTTTAGCAACAGTTTATAGTACTGCCTTATGGATGGATTTTTGTTTTTTGTCCATCTGACAACCTCCGACACCCGTCAGATTTAAATCCTCCTCCCCATCACCTTCTGTTCTATTGTTTGTGCTCATCAATGGCCTACGGATATCCAAGAAATTATACGTCCCACCGTTGCTGACAGCCACAGGCATTCTGTTGCAGCCTCCTCTTCAAGTACGACCCTCTTTTCCTATGTCGGTTCTCTGCATCCTCCTACATGAAGCTATTGTCTAGAATGTTCAGTCCTTTAACAACAGTAACATATCGTTATTGTCTAAGGAATCTACTCTGAAAACGTAGAGCGAATTCATGAAATACTTGTTATAGTATCCCATGAATCATGAGAAAGTAACAAAGTGTAATTGTTACAGAAAAGCTCCTTAGAAGAACGTTCTTATTGGGTCAATTGTATGTACTTCACTTGCCTTTCCTGATTTTTATGATGTGAAGGAAGTTTATTGCATTGTTATTCCCTTTCTGATTTTTCCTTTGATTCATGATTAATTTGAGACAAGCCTGTCTCAACTTTACCGATGAGAAATTCCTCATTTTGTTTTTTGTTCATTATGATAGCGAAGTTCTAACATCTAACTAAGTGGAAAGCATGGACTAGGTGGGACGAGACAGATTATTGAAGGTGCGAAGATAATAGTGACAGGAATAAGTGATTTAAGACAACCTTTTATAAATATTATCACATCAATATGAATTCTGCTTATGGTACTGCTACCTTTTTCCCCGTTGTGAAAATCGGGACTCTGCCTTTGAGATAATGAGTCAATTATGATTAAGTACTTTGGGTTTCTTTAATTTTGGTTGCTTTGGGGTCCATTTTTTTATTAAGGTGTATTATTATCCTCCCCCATTTTTTGGCTGTATATTAATGAAGGAGGGTTCCTTAACCCAGCAAGTTCTAGCATTTGAAAAAAAAAAAACAAAGAAGAGAAAAGCAGCTAATAGCTTACTATAAATTGGAAAAAAAAAACTTATTTACTGTTTCAACTTGATCAATTCTCAAATGTCAAGAAAAAAATGTGAAGGGTTCGTGCAATTAGGAGTAGTTCATTATTCACGAGACGGCCAAACACCCTTCTCTTGTTTGTGCTTAATATGGAGATCCTAATGTATGTCAGCTGGTATAATGGCCTCACCCTATCCCGATAAAGGGATTGCTCCATGCCATTCAAAACAGTGGCCGGCTACCTACAAATTATTTGCCCGACTAGAGAAATAATACTTGAGAGGTAGAAATTTAACTTAGATGACAGTAGAGAAACATGTAAAGGATTTGTGCATGGTTAGGAGGAGTATCCAACCACTAAATGACAGCCGAATGCACTTTCCTGAGTTTGTGCAATTTGCGGAGCTCATAATGCATGGAAGCCAGTACACTGGTTTTACCCTGTTCACACAAAGGGGTTGACATCCAAGTCATTGAAACCAGTGACCTGCTACCTACCAAGTACTTTTCCAATAGGCTTTGTGTAGCTGGTCGAGCTGGTAAAAATTCGGCTGTCAATTGAATTTTCATGGGTACTATTCCTTTGGACTGAAAAAGTAGGTATGCTACACCTTAGTTGTTGAATTTCCTTCTTTCCATTCAGGATCCAAAGCAGCCTTGTACCTCAGGGGCGGGAAGAGACGCTTCAACCTTTTGGAGGTACCTCTGTACATACCAGTCATTTGACCGAGCATGTGTGCTAAACCCTCTAGATGCATAATACTTGAGAGCTAGAAATTTAACTTGGAGGACAGTAAAGCTAGCAGGGCAGGATTTAATGGGTTCCCAAAACACTTGAACCTGACCCTCTCAGCAATGCCAAGAAATCTACCCCCTTGCTTCCTGAATTTTGCAAAGCTTAGCATTGCGGTTCTGAATCTTGGTGTTGGGATTGCCTTCATGACAGAAAAGCTTTTGCCTGTGATGTCTGTCCCTTGTTTCTTCCCTTAGCAGGTGTATGACTTTGAACTATTACTTTTCAATCTCCAAGGAGAAATCACATCCATTGTTAAGGCTTTTTGGCACCCTGATCTTACCTCTAACTTAACTCATCATTTCGTATCTGATTTATTGTATGTTTTACATCCATTGCTCTTGCATGTGTTTCGTTGAAATGAATTAGTTTTCGGCTCTTCTTCTCCCTCTCTCTAACATTTATGCGTTTAACTAAAGCTGCACCTAGCACTGGTGTTTTCTCTGGTTTTGATATAAAGAAGAGAACAATAAGCCAGTAGGATAGAACCACAAAGCAGTAGGACACATATTAATATCTCTCTGGCTCTATCTCTGTGTGTCTCTTGGCACGTGGGTTGTTGGATCGCAGAGGATAAATGTGTCAGGCATAGCATGAGTAGACCAGCACAGCAACACTGTTGGAACTTAAACTGATCACAGTATCATATCTTCTATGACAAGATAGCAAAAAGCATGCAAAGTTTTAAGAGTCATCATCCTCCTACATCTTCTGGATATATACATATATGAACTGGAAGATAGGAAATCAAAAAGAAAAATCAAAGAAGGTGGTCATTTTTCTACAGTCATCATCCTCCTGCTCTTTTCAAGATCAACTAAATCGGAACAGCGGAGTGGGAGAAAGAAGGGAAACAAGTTTCTTTTACTCCCTTGTGCAGAAACTCGAGGGTAATACTTCTCATAAACAGCGCAGGCAACTTGTATAAGCACCAACAGGATCATAGTTTCTGGAGTTCAAACAGATCAGAGCTCGAATCACTCTCAAATCCGTCCTCCATCTCTTCTTTAACCTTCCTTACCGCCTCCTCTTCTGAGCACTCGTCGAGCCATTTCATTTCCTTCTTCCTCTGGTCAGTCCTCTCCTCTTCACAGGCAACATTATTCCTCCGTGCTTTCTCAATATTTCCACCTTTCTTCATGAATCCATCAATGAGATCACCATCTTTACCGCCACCCTTCTCCTTCTGCAAGTACCCATCTTTGTTCTTGACCGAGTAATCGAAGTTCTCGTAAACAGCATCACTGAATAAGAATTCCTGATCTAACCAGGCAATATTTATGCACCTCCTTTCATACAAGGGCGAGGATGGAGGGAACTGACTGACAGATTTCGCCTTCGAGTTCGACAAGCAATCGACCTCCTTCCAGATCATTGGATTCAAAGAGGGAGAGTGCGGAGAGTGAAAACCATAAGCAGAAACGACGGACCTAGCAGCGCCGTCGCTTCCGCTCTGCAGGTAGCTCATGCTGCTTCTCCTCTTCAGCCTCCCATAATTCTCTTCCCCATCTTTCGCGGACGCAGTACCGCTCTGGTTCGGCTTCGGCTTCTTCTTACCGCCGGCCATTGGCGTGAAGAGGGAATTCAAGAAGGTGGCCAGCTTGCCTCCTGGAGAACCGGGATTGCTGGGCTTGCTCCTTCTGCTGCCCTTCTTATCACCTTCCTCTGTTTGACACGGAGAAGGAGGCATGGTGCTGACGGTGTCGTCCAACCTCTTGCAGCCGCCGCCGCCGCCACCGAAAGGACAGCGCTCCTCGCCCGCAATCTTCTGTGAGAGTCTGCCAGTATTGAGCGGATCAGCATGGCAGTGCATTTCCTCGCCGGAAAAGTAGCTCGTGGCGTCGAAGACATCGAGCTCGCCGGAGTCGCTTCTCCGGTGCCGTCGGTAGAGGTTTCTGTACGGCAGATCCGATTCTGCATTAAGGGTAGCCATTGCTGCAACTAGCTCGCCGGAGGAGAGTTGCCCTGAGCTCAACTCCACAGCAGCAGAAACAGAGCAAGGCTGGTGTGTAAGGAAGTAGTACTGGGGAGATCACCCAGGAAGGCATCATCTTAAATCCCTTCCAGTGGGAGGCTTAATTATAATCCAATTTGAAAAGATTAGATTAAATTCATCGTTTTCTTATTAATCTTTGTGTTCTTAGCTATTTTATTAATATTACAGCTACTGTTTTATTAATATTACTGCATTTATGTTATTACTGTAATGTTATTACCATGGTCCACGTTATCCTTGGCGACATGTTGTTAAATGAGACAAAGAAGTTCTCTTTTCAATTCCACTTTTCCTGGTTCGGCTGCCTTTTGACTTAACATGTTCAAGCTGTCAAATCTGAATGCATCACTTCCATGCCTCGTGTGAGCAAGCCCGTTTTTTTGTACTTAAAAGGCTAACATTACTTTCAATGATTAATTTCAAAACTGATTCAATCCCAGGCAATGAGAATTAAGTACATATTAAGTGCCAAAAGGTGAAAATCTATGTCCATGGTAAAATCTACGATCAAATTGTAACAACTCGACTTACTCTTGGGCTTGAGCTTATGGTTCAGCAGATCTCAACTCATTTCTTAGCAATTTTGGCTTCAATCCAAAAAAGACTAAGAATCGGACAATCATTTATTTAATAACTCTCTTTATAGGCCCTTAAAAATCTCATTACACTAATAATCATACATGAATCCTAAGATCTATACTTTAGATACTTATTTTGCTACTTTGCATGGAGAAAATATCGAATTTAAGATCAAAGGGAGAGAGAGTCTAGAGCATGATCTTCTCAAATTCTAAGAATCTCAAATCCGATGTTATCAAACACGCCCTAAAGATTTGGCATAATTGATAGTCAAATCAATGGTTGGTTGGTGGGGAGTCACTAGACAATGGGCGCCAACTACCCTATGATAGGAAGGCAATGCAACATTAAACCTTAAGGCTACTTGTCCGGCTTTACCATTCAATTACGACATTGCAGAGTAGATGCGGGCCTTCCTAAATGTGCACAGTAATTTTGATGAGGAGAGACATGTACACAAATACTCGGTTGTAGTACTTGGATCTTGTCTAGCGTCAGATGGTTTCAAAGATACGTAGGTCTGAACATTATAGCGGGTGTGGGACTAGAATATGTCATTTCATTGAGATTTTTAAATTTAACTTGCAAAAGATTGTTCTAAATGAATATAACTCAACTACATGAGTCCAAATGTTTAGGATGGCATTGTGATTGGCTTGTCATCCAAGTATAGGCCTTGTCTAATCCTGCAAATGCATGGGTAAAACATCTCTCTCTCACACCCACACAATATATATATATATATATATATATATATATATATATATATATATATATATGATTAGTCGATACCAAACCACTTAGGTAAGAGATAAAAAGCACACATCTTAAATTCGTGTTAAAAAATGTTTTAAACAAAATGTGAACCTTTATAAACACTAAGTTAATATAAATCATGTTTTAACTTAAGTCATTTTTTTATTAAAAAAAAAGATCTTTATACTATCAAAGTTTTTATTTTATAAGAACCGTTCATTTTAACTTTATTTAAGTAAGAAAATGACTAAGTTAATACATGTTTCTCACCAAACTCTCTTAAGATCATATCTATAAGGTTAAATTGCCCAAAAAAATAATAGTTTTGATAGGTTCATCTTTGTTTCTTACCAAATTTCACACACACACACACATATATAATTTGATCCTGTTTGATAAAAAGGTTCTCAAAACTGCCGTACACACACTATTTCAATTTACCATAATAAATGCTGCCAGCTCAAACATTTTTATGCATTCAATGCTTGCATTTATAGGTATATATGTGCTGCATACATAAACTCCTCTCATGACTGACCTACTCATTTACTATGGGCAAAATAACTCAAGAGTTTTATTAAATTTAATTAGTTGTGCATTGTGTGTTCATTTGTCACCAGACTTGTGCATTGCTTGTTCATTTTTCTGCAGCCCAGGATGATTCTGGTTGTATTACTACATATCAGAGACTAGAAAATGTGCTTGCGATGGATTGTTAGCATTATCTTCTCTTCTTATGTCTCAAGAAGCCTCAGTATGAAAAGCAGAAGCATATGCTTCAGTTGCTATACAAATTTAAGGCGGCCCGTATCCGCTTAGAATCAGCTAGTATACTGCCTCGCATATTTTGCCTGATCTACAAATAAAATACGATTAATTTTATCTTATTTTTTAAAAAATGCATTTAAATTGGCCGTTACGTATCGGCAAAATGCTGCATTAATTGGATCCCCTAAATATTACTCAAACCAGCGTTTGTTTACCGCGTTGATCCAAATATTAACCTAAATGGAGTTTGAATTTCATGAAGAGGCTGAAATAAAGTTTCTAAATTTTGACAGGAGCCGAACAAAATTTTGGTTTAGAACAAGTAAAATTTTCTAAAATTTACATGTAAATTTAATTTTTTTTTTAGGTAGGGCCACAGCCTATGCGGGCCCCCCTACGTCTCTAGCTCTATGGGTGTCAACTCTTTATGAAGGATAGAACATGCACAAAGAGAACATCTTCAACGGGCGTCCGACGGGCGGCTGCGCCAGCAGATCCCGCCTACTCTGTCCCCAGATCTGAGCACAAAATTCAAATCAGTTGCGGTTTGATGTTGCTGGATGGATAAATATTTAAAAGTTGTTCACCGAAAACATCATAAATCATTGTTAAAAAGATCATAAACCATTGTTAAATGTGATAAACCATTGCTAATAGATATTTTATCCTCCAAAAGCATTCGACAACCGGCTAATTTCAATTGCTCATATGTCAAATGCACATCTCTTTTAATTAAATTAACAGTTTATATGTGTTATTCTATTATTAAAAGACTTCACAGTGTGCCATTACTAAATAAACTAAACAAATTGTTACTTTTCTATAAATTTAATCCAAAAATTGCGATAGATTCATAAAACATTGTGTTATACTGTTTTATAAATCTGTCACAATTTTTCGTGTAGAGTTCGGCTAGGCAAGCTAAAGCCGACATACACCTGGACGGCAGGATATTGTCGTAGTCCACGTGTTCTTCTACGATTGGCGCACACACGAGGGCAAATCAAGTTAACGGCCATCTAAATTTGATATCTGATCTTTTCTGACTTGGGGTTTTGGTTTTGGTCCCTGCCAGTTCACCACTATCCATACTTTTAAAATTTCTCAGCCTTTGCTTGGGCCCAGCCCATTTGTATCAGCACCTTTTCTCCTTTTTTACCAAGAAAATACCAAAGAAGATGTGTACATACAGGGGCGGAGGCAAGGGTGGCCGACAAGGGCCTTGGCTACTCTTCAGATTCTGAAAAATTCAAAAATGTATATGTAATGTTTAAAAATTTTAGTTTAATGCATACAAAAAAAAAATTAAAAAATCTATTTCAACTGCTGTTAAAATTTTGAAATTATAGTTTGACTCCTACATCGAAAAAATCTCTAACTCCACCCGTGTTCATAACTTTCCCTGTTGTTTAAAGCCCTCTTTCTACCTTCCTTCAAATGTCACAGTATAAAAAAATAAATAAAAGAAAAAAAAGCGAAGCGTTGATAAAATATTCATATGGCCACACCCTGCACCCGCTTTCCCCTTCAAAAAACGACATTTTTGCCTCATGCTTCTTTGGACTAAGGAAAGCTGAAGTAAAATAATGGAAGGGTCGACAGTGTACTCCAAAGTTGGCCGCCTGTTTATACAGAAAAGAAGAAGACGAAGAGCTCAAAGTATTTAAGGCAGCAGATCGAGCTCTAAAAGTTAGTAGGGCTAGGTGCATGTGCATGGTTCAGTTCAGATCATGCCCACTGCCCACATCTGTATACATTTCTGCGAGGCCCACCAGCACATGAAAAAGTTAAAAGAAAACGCCCCCATTCTTTTTTATATCCATGCAGCAGTCAATCCACATAATGTCATTAAAGGAGTCAAGTCCTATTCCCACACGCTGCAACCAATTGTACCCACTGCTCCCTCATCATACCCATTATTGGGTCTGCAAGACGTCTCCATCTTATATATATATATTACCAATAACTTAGCCACTGCTTTTATTAAATGAATGCATCTTTTGCAACAGTTTTTAACAAAATAAAATAAAATAAACAGTCATATGGCTGTTGAAGTATCTTGCTTATATATATATATATAAGCTATTGAGAGAGAGAGTGTGTGTGTTTTGGTAAAAACCAAATCACTTGGGTAAGCAATAAAAATCAGACCCATTAATTTTTTTTTTTCGTTTTTTTGCAATCTAACTGTATAAATATAATCTTAAGAGTGATTTAGTGAGAAACATATACTAAGTTAGTTGTTTTTTAGCTTAAATAATATTTTTTCATAATAAAAAAAGTGAACAGATCTTGTAACATCAAAATTTTGATGGTAAAAAGATACCTAAACTAAAGCATGATTTATAATAAGTTAGTGTTTATAAGCACATCATAAGTCTCACATTTTGTTTAAAATACTTTTAAACATGAGGTCTGGTTTTTCTCCCTTACCCAAATGGTCTGATATTATCAATCACTTACTACAAAATAGTCGCCATATTAACAGTGGCTTATAATACAAGGTTTATTGTGCTTCTATCAATGATTAAAGTTTTTTCTTAATGTTTTTTTATTTTTAGTCATCCAATAACATCAAATTCCTATAAATTCCTATAGGCAATTATTAATATTCTCAAATGGTTGTTGTGATCATTAAATGATTGGGAGGGAGATAAAACTAAAAGTCAAGTTATTATGGATAGTTGGAATATATATATATATATATATATATACATAAAAGGCCCACGTACCCGTCTCGGTATATGGGTACGCCGACATGTGGGCACGACAGGGTATGGCTGTATTCTAAAACTTAAAATTTTATCCTTTCAAACTTAATTTTTGCGTTGATTTTTTCCTTCCCTTTTATTTTCCATCTATCTAGCTTTTGTAACTTCCTCCTGACTTTAATTTTGATTTTTTGTGAATTATTATATATATAATGTGTGTGTATACATATACACACTGCCCGTACATTCATGCCCATAATTTTCATGACATGCCTGCACCTGCACCACTGTACTTCTTGTAAATCTGTACCCATGCCCATGTGACACAGGCTAGAATGTTCTCTAGCCGACGCACTTAGTGGATGATCAATACCAAAAAAATAAAAAAATAAAACCTAATGTTGGAATTAGATTTTATTAATACCAAATTTTTGATAACTTAAAATAATATAAAATGATTTACTTAAGATTCACATAAAATTCAATTCTTGGATCGGATTTAGATATTTGATTTTACCTATATATATAACTTATTGGATTCTTTTGGTCATCTGTTCATCCAGATGTCTATATATATATATATATATATATATATATATATATATATATATATATATATATATATATATATATATATATATATATATATATATATATATATATAACTTATTAGATTCTTTTGGTCATCTGTCCATCCAAATGTCTCTCATGCTATATATATATATATATATATATATATATATTCACACGCGCAAAAACCTAGCTAACATCGTACATTGTATCCCTTTAAATACTTATTATTGGATACCAGATGAGGACATAAATAGATATAATTTTCATGCTCCGAGAATTGACAGTCTAATTTTCTGAGTTTAATTGTATGGGTCCACATGACATTTGATAGTCCTAGAACTGATATCTAAAGTGTTTTGAGATCATTGGAAATCTGCATGGATAATTGAATTATACAAGAAAGAGAGAGAGAGAGAGAGTTCTGTTCAAGTGGTTACTCCTTTTGTTCTTTGACCTGGAGAAACCACTCCGAGCATGGAGACTTCCTCTGTCACTCGGGATATAGGCAGAGATGCATAATGAGAGCTGAGCTCAAGATAAGCCAGCTCTAACTCGACTTGACTCAATATAGTTTGTGTCTCTAAATATATATTGTATGTTCAAAATTTTCTCATTTTTATGTAAACCAATTTAAGTTTTCGAAATTACAAAACTAATTAAGTTTTCGAAATTACAAAACTAATAGTGGTAAACGAGTCTGATCGAGTTTGACCGAGTCGAGTTCATCCAACTCGAACTCGTCAATGAAGCTTAATCGATTGAGTTCAAGTTCAGTTCTAGTTGACTTGGCTCATTGAACATTTCTAGGGTATAATACCCTCAATATTGCGATTCTTTTAACCTCACTCCTAGCCTGCACCAGCTTTTCACAAAGAATAAATGCATTTGAGATTTAAATCAGTGACTGGCTGCCTACTAATCAATGATTTAATTACCAATTGGGCTGCACTCCTTGGGTCAACCTTTAGATGGTACTTGTTGTGTATATTCATAAGTTTAAAATGATATTATTTACAAGTGGTCCGATGGTTTTTTTCGTTAAAAACAGTTGCAAAATGTACATTGACGATGACACGTGGGAAAATACACTTTTTACAACAAAATTTGGCGAGAAAATACACTTTTTACAACAATTTTTAACGACACCAAGTTTAAAAAAGAAACTCATTTGACCATAGATGTAGTCGGCTGTTTTTAGTTTTTCAAAGAGTGTGTGTAAACACATATATAAAGACAAAGCAATACTTGTAGATGGCTATAAACTTCACTAATATGAAATATAATAATTTTTTCTAATAGCATCCGGCAGAATTGAATTATATGTATATAAAAGAGAGAGAGAGAGAGAGAGAGAGAAGAACTTATCTCTCCTTTTTTCTGAAAATATCTTTTGCTGGTCTTTTCTGCTGGCCAAGCAAGCAAAATATTTAAGATATATATCCTGGTACCTGAGTGCTCTTATAATTATAAACATTGCTTCTCATACATGTACATTTTCTGCTTCCGTTGCCGCACGGCCTATACATGCATACACAGGTGGCGGGACTGTAGCCACAAGGATGCTTCAGGAAAAATGAAAGCCAAGGCATTTTATAAGAGGATTTTGTGCACAACCACTTGAACGTATGGTCGACGGAGTTCGAGTGAAGACGAGAAGAATGATGAGGGGATGTCGACAGTACGTGTCTTTTTGGGGTCATGTCCAGCAAGGGAGAAGCAACAAGTTGGGGCTTCCGGTCGTGTCCCGTGAATGCCCGACCAGAGAAGGTGTGGCTGAGAACGAGACACATTAGGGAGCCAGGAATGGACGGGAAGTGGTGGCCGGAGTGGGCCACCGGTGAGCTGTTCATGCCGCTGCTCCTCTTGTTCTTGTGTGCTTTTCTTTCTGATCTCTCAGACCACACATGCCAACTCATGGCAGTCTCTTGTTTTCTGTTGTTCAAACAGCCCACCGGAAAACCAGGGGCTGATTCCTCCTGCTGTATTCGAAGCTTTGGTTTTACTTTATATATGTTCTGAATCATTGAATCAATTGAAGAAAATACAATGTACCTGGAAGTACTGTATACTCTCGTCAAGTCTCATATTCAACGCATTATAGAATTGAAATTGACACATTGATATCTACGTATAAATAAATTTTCGTATATTTTAAACTGACAATTGGATCCTATTTTATTGTTTTCACTTTTATGGGTGTATATCCGGTTCCCATGTGATGTCGAAAATTGTTAATGACCCTTAGAACACCAACACATGTTTTTTTCTTCTTCTTCTTCTTGAGAAACTGCACCCTGGTCACGAAGCTTTGTTGCTCGTTTAGAAAGAGAAATTGACAGGTACTGGACTCTTAGGTGATAGAACTTTAAAGGACATTTAGTTATTTTAGATTTGAAATCTATGGATTCGATGTGGGATTGATGTGGCATACTTTTGCTAATGTCGCAAAAGATCTATAGTAAAAATTCATGGTTCATCAAACTAAAGATCCACTTAAACACTTATTTTATTTATTTTACATTAAAAAAAAATTCACTCTTAAATCCACAATCTTAAATCATGAGGATAATCTGAGTCTATCAAACGCTCCCCTTAGGGAATCATCTTGGTTGCTGATTCTTTTTAAGATAGATGGGTGAGAGAAAAATAAGTAGAAAACTTGTTAAATAAGTACTGGATGACTAATATATCATAGACGAACTTGTTTATTGCTTCATAAGGTTTCACATAAAAAGTTACTTTGTATGGTAGATATATTAGTTCTATAAATTTACTTGTTGCATTTTGTAAACCATCATTCAAGTTAACCAGATCACAAGGTGAAGAAAACATACACAGAAAGTAAATCATAACTTTTATTTGAACGTAAAAATGTTGTTCTATATATGTCGACTTCTAAATTATCTCTTAAATGCGTTAGACAGGTTATAGTTTTGTATGTTGGGACTGAAAATGGTAGCGGCTTGGAAATGGTAGCAGCCGTTACTTTCGAGTTGAAAGGAATAATCATAAGTTCATATTGAAACACAATCATGGACCCCGAGGATGCTACTTGGCTACTATTGGTTTAGCAAATTGCATTGAACCTCACCAAAATATGAGTGTTGATTATTGGTCACAAGGGCCCATAATTTCCCAAGATCTCACGTCAGGAACAGGGTTCTATATCATGCTGACTTGAGTTGCTTCACACTTGCATGGTTCAGGGGCGACCGAAAAGGATACATGGAGACTTGATGATGAATATTTTTCAAACCTGTAGTTGTCATCTTATAAAGAAAAATCGGTCCATTCGTTGATTTGGTAGGATGATCTTCATGATCGGATGTCTATCTTCGTCCGTGTACTTGCGAGCGACGTGGCTCTTCCCATTACACACACACTGCGCTTACCCCAAAAGCAAGATTCAAGTAAATATTAGGAGTCAAATGACAAAAAAAATTATGAATATAGAAAAAGAAAATGGAGTGTTTCTGTAACACCCAAAGAGTTCGATGTTAAAATTACGTGGCTGTTTACTTGGGCTGCAAATTAAATGTTGGTAAGCGTGACACTATATACATCATATCATATGTCATATATACATGATGGTATATATATATACATAATAACATATCATATAGTAACATATACAACTATATACAATATATATGTTATACATATATAACATATATAGTATATACTATATACAAGTATAACATATATATACTATACATGTTATATGTAGTATATCCGTACTTACAATATATACATGTTACTATACGTGTTGATATGTAATATATATTATGACATAAGAACATATATATGTACTTAAATATGAACGTATACATATTATACATTATATGTTAATGTATACTATATATGTATCTATAGCATTATACTATATATATATATATATATATATATATATATATATATTGAGGGATATACCACAGGTTCATCAACGCCTCAGAGCGTTTTATGTCGAAAAGAGTTTTAAAAAACAAATAAATAAATTATTTTTGTAACATGGGTGAAAAATACTCTTCAATAAAACAAACCAAAACAAAAATTACCTCCAACGAGGGAAAAAAAAAAAACCCCACGTGTGTTCAGGCTGACATGTTTACTCCAAAATTGATGAAAGTTGCTGCCTAAATGTTGATATTAATTTACCTGCACGCTTAGGTAGTTATTTCACACTATAGCTATAGCGTCTGTTCCAATAGTCAGTTGTTTGAATTAAGTCCCAAATTAGTTTATCACTTTTTAAGAAGCACAGTAAACTTTAGTAATATAATCGAACAATAGTAAATTCTATATAACAAGCTAATACATGTCAATCATGTACAACATGAAATACATATTCAGTTTGTGCAATATGTACATGATCTTACATATATAAGTATGTATAAGAGAGGAATACGTACTACGAATACCAATTCAGACCAAAAATGTCAAAGTCAATTAGTAATTTGATAGAAGTATCTCATGGTTTTCATCAAATATTCAAGTAGATATCAGATTTGTATGACATTTGAATCCTATTGCATGTAAAAGCTCAGATATTAATGTTTTGTTTTTTATATCCAAATATGGTCCTGATTGAGTCAAATTAAGCAAAATTGGAATGGTTATACATGTACAGTAATGCCAATTAATCCCAAACTTAATCTAATACAATATTGGCATGCTCATTATGAACAAAAGATATGTATTACATACGAACAAGCCTTTGCGACCCAATTAAGCGGATGGAGTGAAGCAGTCCTAGTCATACTAAGGAAGTCAAAATATCCGATTTGGATTAGATATTCAACTGAACTGTTCTAGAAAAATAATATGTGGAGAAATTAACACCTGATTAAGAGATCGCATCGATCCGGATTTAAGAGATGACATCTGATTATATTTAATTTGGATATATATATATATATATATATATATATCCCCTATCAGATTCAGATTTGGATTGGATTTAGTTTTAAACAAATATCATATATCCTATGCTCTTACATGTTGAAAATCAAATTCAGATTCAGATGTAAATGTAAAAATCAGATATGGATGGGATTCAAATTATGATATCGAATTTCAGATTCAAATTCAGATACAACTTTTCCTGATTCATATTTAAATTCGAACATGTAAACACCTGAAACAGTGAATATGGTTAGGAGTATATCGGATTCGAACACGATCCATTGACATCCCCTCTTCATACTCATGCTGGTCAAACATGAAATTAGAATGAATTTTGCTTGGTGAGCTGCTTTTTACTGGTTACAAATGACCACTGGAAGAGCAAAGCTTGAGAAGTTAGCTCGGCTCGGCTAATTTCCAAACCCTCGAGCTCACTTATCGATTCAACTTCCCTATAAGATGACTTAAAGTAGTGACTTAAGACCACGAGTGATGTTTGTAAGTTGGTTTCCCCTTTATGTAGAATCCCGTTTTAGCTCCTGAAGCCCAAACTACTCTTTTTCATCAATTATTTGCTCCACTTCCATTAATTTTGGGCCCTACATGTCTCTTGGCCTACCCATGTCTTGCCTTTTTCACTCATTGAATGGGGAACAAGAAAGAACTATTTCTTGATTCCACTTCTTATCCATCACGCTTCAATCTTAATCGATGTTATAATTCAGTCCAAGCAGGTTGGCTTGTGATTGCTAATCGCTATCCTTGAGTCAGACTCCCACTACAACCATCTCTTTCGAGATTAGATTTGGCTCTAATAGGTTTTATTGTCCAATGGGGACAAATTTACATGTGTCTTGTTGGATCTTTACGGAATATCAGCCCCGAGGATTGTAGCGCGACCGGCTCGGGTCAGCAGCCATGCACTAGGCAGCTGGTCCCTGGTTCGAATCGCAATTAGGGCGGTACTCTCCTCATGTGCCATGGGTAAGGGTACGCAGCAATGTACAACTTAAAGTACGGTGCGGGTGCATACACCTGGCATTGACACAGCTCTAGAACTTTAGGTGGATAAAAGAAAGGGGCTTTGGTCTTCCCTCGGGTGTTAGAATTAGCCTCCCGCTCACCTGATCTTTGGAGAATATCGCACCTTGGTTCGGTTATACAAGAATGTACTGAAGAAAGCATGAGCCAGACCCGGAAAAAACCATGCCGCTTCTTAAAGAATCATGGACCTCTTAATCTGAACTTGAACTGGATTCAGATTTTCAATTGGATCACTTTAGAAGAATCATGCCCCGCACTTCGATGTCGAATCCATGACAGGACTCTAAATCTCTTTCCATGCTAAGATCAGATCTTATCCAATTGGCAAAGCTTTTAGGAATCTATCCAGAGAGTTCGCTTTCAATAATTGTTTGATCTGCTTTAGTTAATTACCTTTTATTTTTCTAAAGAATCTTGTGGGTAGTGCAATCTTATACCAGAACAGTTTGCTCCAGTTCTTTCTTCATTCCCTGTCCACAACTTCAACTAAAATCATGAAGGGAAACAAAATTTACATTAATGTTTTTAATCAGGAAAACATAAAAATATTGTCAAAGTGTTATGGAACATTTTCGGTCCCTATTCTCTAAAAAAAAAAAACACTAAATCTAATTTGTTTACGTCTCTTTTGATGGTCTAATAATTTCCACTTTTTTATGGAAAATTTTAAGGAGAATGTAGCCAGTTTTGTTTTCGGGGTCCAAAATCCAAAAGGGCAAAAAATGGGGTCTTCATCTTTATTTGATCTTTTGTAATGATGAGCCAGAGGGCCATAGCATAACGGTGAAGCTCGGCCGCCAGTTTGATTCTTATGAATGCTATTTTTCTGAACTGCAAAAAGTAGCATGCATTACTCTTAAGTTGAAGGTAATAACTGTAAGTTCATTCAGGTCCCAAAGCACCTCTAGATCGAGTGACAAGAGAAAGGAGAGATGACTTTGGCTTCTTCAAGATATCCCCTGCTTGCTTTCTAGTACCAGAATTCAACATCTTCTCAAAGAATACCTACGCTATCAAAGACTTACTCAGCTTATGATGCCAAGTCCCAAGGTCCTATAAATGGAAAAATAACCAAACTATCCAAAGATCTTCCTTTCGCAAATTAATTTTTAAAAATATCAAATGTAATTTTTTTTTTTGGGAAAAGTTTAACTAAATATCATTTAAGAGTTCAAATTCCATTCTTGATACATAATGGAAATACCTTGAAGAGACCAAAGCCCTTTTTCCTTTAGAGGGTCAGACAACAAGAGAGATTAAAGATGAATATTGTTAGTTCCCTGAGTGGGGTTCTCAGGACTGTTTTAGATAACACTGGCTCCAGCACCAGCTTTCTATGAGTGATCCTCCAATTTAACGGCCCTAGCAAGGACTGCTTTAAATATTATCCATGATGGGGTTAGGTCGGTCAGGACAAGGGCAGAACAAATGGTGGCCGGAGATTTGCCTCCCAAACACATGATGTATACAATGATCACTGTCATTGCATCATGCACCAATGTGGGTCCAATTAACTTTAAAGCTGTTTATATATTAAAAAAAAAAATTTAACCATGTCTGGAAATGTTAAAAAAATGCAGGCTTGTTTGTTTCATTCAAAAAGCCGAGCTTGGTGCCTAAAGGGGCACAACTTAACTGGTTGGGTTAGAGGCTTGTAAAAGGTATGTCTCTAGTTCAATTCTCGTGGACGCTATGTTTCTGTGTCTTAAGGTGGTATTGCGCGGCATCCAAGTTGAACGGTGTCCCGTTTTATCACTGACACCGACGCAACTCAAGACCCCGAAAGCAAGAAAAATGAAGGGGCTTTCGGGCTTCGCTTCGGTCCGTAGAATTGACCCTCTCACTCACCCGAAAAGCAAAGCTTAGTTATCCGATGCAAGGGAACCCTCGTCTTGGCCAATTCGATATATGAAACTGATCATGCAATCTCCTGACTGCCGAATCGGTTGAGCAACAAATATACATCCGATGGGGGGCATTTTTGTAATTTTGTATAAAGGAGCGTACGTTTTATACATTTTAAATTTTTTTACAATCCTTCCTTATCCTTTAAGAAAAAAAGGAAAAAAAAAACTTCTTTTGATTATTTTAATGAGGGTATAAACTTAGGAATGTGGATTGGATTTGAATTGTATATCAAGTACAATCCGGCCCGATGATAAGGCCGGAGGCGCAGTCTAATTAAGATAAAAGATATATTTTTTAATACAATTTAATGTATAAATATTAATTCATTATAACAAAATATATAGAATTATATCATTTATAAATAAAATAATAATTAAAAATATGCTATTAAAGCCGAGTAGTATATTCACAATTTTTAGAGGGGCCAAACAGTGTGCTTTTCAAAATGTTTAGGAGTGCCAAACTAAAGACTTTCAAAATATTAGGTGGTAAATTTTAGTTTTTCAAAAAATGAAAGAGAGAAGCATGGCCCCTGCCGCCCCTCTAACTCCATCCCTGTACATCTGACCAAGTTGAATGACGGGCTCAGATGAGCAATTGCTTCAAAAAGTCAGATTAGAAAAGATTTAACTAATCAGATTGATTTCGGATTTGGTTCTAGATAAACATTATCTCCAATTTAGATTTGAATTCAGTTTTAAATGAATATATTATATCCAATATCCAGACATTTTACAGTTTTAAATTCTCTTCTCAATGTATCATACTGTGGTTTGGGTAGACATTAATGAAAAGGCAGATTCAAATTTGGATATGAATTTGAAAGTTTGATTCAAACCAGATTCAGGTCACGAATATGAATAAACAAATTTGGATATGTAAATTTTGTATTTATTTATATTCGAATCCAAATATGTGAAAATATTGATAAATTGGATATGGTAAAAGATAAACCTTATTGGAATCTAATCTAATAGGTTACCTTGGGAAGTTCTCTTACATCTCGCGTGTTTATGAAAGCATCATTGAGAGACTTTGAATTTGCATCAAAAACCAGTTGTCTCACCACGCATGCATGCACATGCATTATGGAAGTGCAAGTACGCACGTGCATTGATGGGTGTCTTTCCCAACAAGTTCTATCTAGATCTTAATCAGGAAAGGAGAAACAAAGAAACAAATTTGGATTTCGGATTTGAAATTGAAATCCATTGGCTATAATTTGCGCTTGGAGAAGGATATAAACAGTTATTCAAATTTCAGTGTTAACTTTTGCATCTAGATACACATGAGTTTGATTTTAAAGAATGTGTGTGTTTTTTACTTTGGTTTAAATTGGAGTGAATAATTTAAATTTGGGTTTTTCCAGGTCCATCTGAGTATGAATCTAAACACAATGATAGGAGCACTATGTGAATAGACTATAAAAGGGTCGTTTGGCAATAGAAACAGTACAATACTCTTCTAGCCTCTACTTATGTGTAGTGGGACTCAACTTTAGTGGTTGGTCTTCTAGACCTCGTACCACATTAGGGAGTCCATAGTACGCACCCACCTACCAGTATAGGGAGTCCATAGTACGCACCCACCTACCAGTATAGGGAGTCCATAGTACGCACCCACCTACCAGTATAGTAGCACAAGTAGCTTTCGTATTAGGCACCAGATTAGCTGTCATGCCTAAATCCTACCCAAAGATTAAGGTAGATCTATAAAACATTTTGTTATAATGTTTGCTGAATTTATCTAAACTTTGGAGCAGATTCATGAAACAATAACATTCATAAAACAATAACAAGTTGTTACTGTTGTCAAATCGCCCCAAACATATTGTGTTTGTTTACCACAAAACATTTAGGATCATCAAACAAATCAAGAGGCTACTAGTAGAATTCATTGTTTGTTGTTGTAGTATGCATGTGTGTGTACAGATTTGAGCTATGATTTTTTTCTTGGGCCAAATTAAAATTTTCGAACTTTTAATGTATAAAATTTGATTTTTCGAAATCTCAAGGGTGCCATGGCAGCATTGTGCCCCCTGGCTCCGCCCCTGTATATATGCATGTACACATGTACAACCGTAGCCCTACTTGTCTTGTTGATTCATGGTGTCTTTGAGACATTTCAACCACTTAGTCCATATGCTAGGTATTATAGAAAGCCCCGCTGCAGACAAAATCGCAAAAGATATAAGTTCACGTGTCACCACCGTGGAGAAGTTAGAAGCCAAGGTATCCAAAGCTGAAGAATAGAAGAAAAGAAGATAGCAACCATGCATGGAAAGTTCTCGTCAAGAAAGACAGGAAGGAAGCGACATAGAATTAGAATCAGCATCTCTCATTCAATTAGTGGAGGCCCTTCAACCACTTAATAAAGCAAAATCACTCCATCGGTGGAGCTGCCATCTCCACCTTGTCTTTGAGATTTCTTGGATCCGGCTATTTTCCATATGAGTCCTAGTGAAAATTCTGTCTGCAATTATTATCGCGTTAGTTTATATCCCTCCTGTGTTTCTATGGCAGATGAAACGTACCTTGGCTTAATTCAAAACCTCACCACGAACTTCCAAAGGATTATTGAAAATCAAGTTTTAAAGTTCCTACCATTAAGGGGCATGTAAAAAGACATGTTTTTACTTTGACTCCCCTAGGTAGGTATCAGTAAGGTGCGGTACCCAAGTTGGATGGTACACTATTATTGTAATACCTGAAAAAATTTAGTCTCGTGTGCAGTACCCAAGTTGGACGGTACATCATTAGTGTAACACCAAAAATCTAGTCTCATGCTGAAGATTTTGAGAGATCTTCAAGAGCTTATAAAGGAGGTTGTTAAAGTAGTTGATTATCTTGATTTATAGTCTTTTTTAAGCTGAAACCATAACTGTTAGGGTGCAGGTTGTGATTCGTTGGCCCAAGGACCCAAGCCTGAGAGTGGGTCTGGTCGTTACAATGATATCAAAGCTAGATTCAAACACTTGGACCTGAGGTCCCACATGCGTGTGTCTTAAGCGAGGTAAATTGTAACGCCTCAAAAGTTTAGTTTGATATTGAACATTTTGAGATATCTTGACATATAAAGGGGGTTTGTTAAAGTAGTTTGTTGTCCTGGTTTTTAACATTTTTTGAGCTGAAACAAAAACTGCTAGGGGGTATATTGGGATCCGCCAGATTAAGGGTCTGAGTTGGGTCAAGTCATTAAAGTTGCCAACACTGACACCGATGCAACCCAAAACCTTGGAGACAGGAGAAATTGAGGGGTTCTTAGGGTCTCTTTTTCAAGTGACTTCTATTAGTAGCTAATTACTAAACCCAGGTGTAATTTTACCTTCTTATCTAGAGTTTATCTTATATAGGATTGTTAGTTCTGTAAATTAATTAAATAAGATTGTAGAATACTGTATGGACTTTATGGATCTATCCAAAAAAAAAATCATAACCTTGTACAAAAAAAAATACATTGTTTACCTTTGGCCCAAAAAGTTACACAGCATTTATCCATTTGTTGAAAATCATAATAGAAATATCTGAATGTAATTGGTGTATATAAAATTTATGAGAATGAGAACTCTTCTCTAAGAGATTTTTCAAATTGGTGCACTTGGTTTGGCTGTATCTAGAGATGAACTCTCATACTTTGTGGGTGACTAACTATTATTTTTGCATATAGTTTCTTTTATTCAAATTTGAAGTATTTGAACATTTTAAAGAGCTCAATAGTCACTACAATATCATTAGCTCCAAAAAAAAGTCAGTAAAAGGGAGGGGGTGCCAGGGCCACCAAAATTCGGGCATTTGATTGCCCTGGATCTAAAATACTTGGAGTTCAAAACTCATGAATTTAAGATCAAAACCCCCTTCTCCCTCCCTCTTCCCGGATCTTAAGTGTTCGACCTTTTTTTCAATGTAACAATGTATGGCTCCTAAGCGGAACATAAAATCTTTTGTTTGATAAATCTTAAATTTTGACATGCATCTTTTGTCACATGAACAAAAACATGTTACCCAAAGGATTTTACTGCTTTGACATCGTGAAAATTGCCAATAATGGTGGTACAGCTAATACTTTAATAGCGGAATGTGCGCTTTCCCCTTCACCGGCATGAAAAATAAGTCGGAAATTTTTTTTTTTCAAAAAAAATCACAGAAAATAGAACCAATGACTTTATAAACAAGCGACAGTAAGTGGGGCGAAATACGTATCAATCAAGAATCACACAAATAATGCATCAGTGAAGATCCTGAACAGAGCACGGTGCATTCTTCATGTCAGAGAAATACTTCATCAACTTTGAATGGCACGCCAGGATTGCGCCGCTATTAGTCAATATTCGTTGGTGCTTTTGTTGCGTATTTGAAATATTCAATAATGCAGTAAAAGCATCACAGAACAAGTAGATGCAATGAATAAGAAACAATCTCAGTTTTTTTTTTTTTAATTCAGTTCAGCAGTTAATAAAATAAAAAGAAAAAGTGTAAACTAATATTAGATTATCTTTTTTTAACTGGTTTTTCTCTCATCCGTCAATCTGAAAAAGATAAAGAGCAGAGATTGTCATTTGTCAATCTAACATTTAAGTATCTAACACCTGAATTTTTCTCTTTTCTTTCTCTTTATCTATATAATATGTATGTATGTATGTATATTCCATTGTCAATTTGCTTTGATCATTCAAATTTCAAGCATTAACATTAGCAAAGCTTCTGGCGCTTAACCAACATGTGTGTGTGTATATATATATATATATATATGTGTGTGATGCACTAGCACGAGTAGTATATTCAATCTATTCTTGTTGCCCTCAAATTGGCACATACATAAAACATGGCATTTCAAGGTCACCGACAATGACTAATTGAACTTGGCAGCTAAAGAATGACAACTCTCTCTCTCTCTCTCTCTCTCTCTTTCACACACACAGACATACGCACATGAATCCTTGGTGAGTACCATGGCCAAATGGCAACTGGCATATAGTAGCAAAAGAATATGATTGTTCATTGGAAGCAAGGGAACATAGATAGTCTCTGTACCTAACATCGAAAGAGGCTCCCAATTATTCAAGCTAAGTTTGATGGTGCTACGTTGCTTTCAATCTCTTTCGACTTCCATGTTTTGAGTCCTCGAGGAGCGACCGACCGAAAAGAATGCATGATCACTCGATGGTTGCCTCAAAGAATAGAGAGCTTTCGTGGGCAACGTGGCTCTTCCTATTACACTTACTGTGCTCCCCAATGAAACCTTTGGAAATTGATGAAAATGATCCACTTTATGGTTGCATGTAGGCTTATAGGCTGCTGAGATTTCCATCAATGTCACTTACTAGCCCAATAATATCATCTAGATGAGTTTTCGTTGTTGATGTTAGTATATCTTTTGACGGAGCAAGTTCGTCCATTAACATGCCTATCATCCGCCACCTACATGTGAGCGATGTGGCTCTTCCTATTACACTTACTATGCTCCCTGTTTTCGATGAGTAGAAGAAATATCTCATCACCTTCTTCCCCTCCCTCTCATCCTTGCCTCTAAGGGCCAGGCTTGGGTCAGAGTCCCTTGGAACAGGGCGCAGCAGAGGGTGAGCCCCATCGTGCCCATACACTAAGCAACGACTGGGCCTAAGTCCCCCGGAACAGGGCGCCGGGACTCCGAGAGGGTGAGACCCGTTGTGCCTGAACACCTGAGCGACGGACTGGGTCCGAGTCCCGCGGAGCAGGGTGCCAGAGAGGGTGAAAGCCCTGTCATGTAAAATCGTCATTTTCAGCACTGAAAGTAAACATTTTCATGATTTCTTAGCTTTTGGCCTTGGGCCTACATGTTTCATGTGATACCCATGTCTTGCGCTTTTCACTCACCTAGTGGGAAACAAGAAAGAACTGTTTCTTGATTGCACTTCTTAACCGATTTCCAGCTTGGTGTTAGATTCAGATCCAGCAGCTTGGTTCTTGATTGTTCGGCTAGAACCTAACTCACATGGGTCCAAGTACACGTATGAAGATAATGATGTGGGTACGGCAGTTTTTGAATATATATATATATGCCCACACTCATACATACATATGCTAAGTACCACAAAAAAAAGAAATTTAGAATATAAGTAACATTTAAATAAACAAGTAATATAAGTATATATATATATATATACATACACACACACACTCATACATACATATGCTAAGTACCACAAAAATATATATATATATATATAAGTAACATTTAAATAAACAAGTAATATAAGTAAAAAAAGTACATGTTAGTGACCAATAACATAGAAAAAACATAATGAAAATTAAGTTGGAAATAAGGTAAATCAAGTAAAAATGAGCAGTTTAGATTAATTTCAATCCAAAAAGTGCTTAGGTGTGTCGAAGTGTCTGCTTTGTTGTGTCGATACAGTGACACAGATGCAGGGACTTTATTGAAGTACCAGCGTGACTTTGGATGGAACCCTGTACCTCTGGATCCGGATTTGGATTTAACAGGTATTAATGTCAGATAGGGAAACATGTGTGCATGTCCTATCAGATCTTGTATACAATATCAAATCTGGATCTGATCATATAGAGATCTGATCACAATACAAGTTTTCATGGTTTCTTTACGTTGATTCATATTGGACTTGCCCTAGGTTCAGATTTTCTGTGGAGTTTCTAATAATCATGCCTAGCTAGTAGTTCTTCACCAAATATGATCAGCCATTATAGGTCCAGGTTCTTACATAACTGTTCATGCTAAGATCAGATCTCATCAGATCCAATGCAATGTGTTCTATCCGGTTTGGTTGGCAATGCTTTCTTCTCATAGAAAGTAAGGCGTTGTTCCTTGGGCTGCACATGGGCCAAGTCAAGCTCGAGTTGCACCGGCTCTATCTCAACTCGATGCAGAAAGCTAGAGTGGAGCTCGACAGAACAAGCTCGAACTCGACTGGACAATAAAATGTCAAGTTCAAACTCGACTGGTTTAATTCATTTACATTAAGGATGTCTCCTTTCGCTTAACTCGTTTAACTTGATTAACTCATGTAGTTGCTACTTGTTTAGTTATTTTCTTATTATAATTTAATATTCATTGTTTAGTTGAGCTGATTTGAGTTCTTACAACTCGAACTTGATTCGTTTAACATTTCAAGCATATATTTGAACTCAATCTTGACTCATTTATAAATGAGTCAAGTTTTAACAAGCGAGTACAATCGAGTTCGAGTCTAATTTTAAACAAGCGAGTTCAGTCGAGCTCGAGCTGGCTCGACAAGTTGTGCAGCACTAGTTGTCCCCTGTCTCAGTCTCTTTTTGCCTTTCTAGGTCCATCCAGAGGTCGCCCACTACAATCATGCATCATATTTCTGTAATATATTGATGTAGTTCAAACAAGCATCAAATCCAATCTCATAAAATGGGTTAATTTGCATGATTTATGTACCTAAGGAGTTGGATAATTGCAATTGAGACAATTTCTGATATCATTAATAAAAATTAGCGCGGAATTTTATCACGACATAATGTGTGAGACAACCTCAAATATTCCTACTACTTCATCCATTCATTCTTTTCAATATATGAAAAAGTTGTTAGCACATGATTATGAACGTGAACAAGACTTTGTTAACATTGACCATAACTATTTAAATTTTTCTATTTAGTGGTCTAATTCCCAAAGTTCCAATTTTTTCCAAATAAAACGATGATTGTGAAAGAAGCCTTCATACATAATCTTTCTGTGAAATTATCAAGATCAATACTTATAAAATTGTGGAAATAGTTATCAAAAAAAAAATTGTTGAATTTACTAACCATATAGAAAACCAAAAAATGAATATGGAATGGTGATTTTTCAAAATAAATGTGCTTAGCTTCTACCTGCAGCAACGGTTGCTTGTATGTTTCTTAACTAATTGATCGCTTAATATTTCAGATTTTCACACAGCTGGTTGGACTGACTTTCTAGTGAAAGTACAAAGTCAGTTCTATTCTCATGGGTGCTACTCGGCTACTCCTCTAGACTACAAATGAAAGATATATGACACTGCAGATAGGGGAAAATGAGGAGCGGCTTTGAGCACTTCAAGATATCTCCCCCCAGTGTATTTACCAGATCAAAAAGGGACAAAAAAACAAAAATGCAACATGTCCAAAGACTATTGAAAATGTTTTATATATATATATATATATATATACACTTATTTATTTGTTTGTTTATTTATTATTTATTTATTTATTTATTTATTTGGCTAGGTGGGGTTAGACAGAACTGTTTTAGATAAGATTGGAGATAAACAGGGTCCAGCACCAACTTCTTATTAGTCCTCTAAAATTCGACCGGAATGCCCATTTAATGGGCCCTAGGGCTGCTTGGCTTGTTTATAACTAGGTCACATGGATTAACATTGGTGGATAGACTTTTCCTTTTGAAGACATATAACATGATACCGATTAATATTCATTAATGTCGTTGGTTGATGTAACAATATTAATCATCAGTTCAAACTTGAGGCCCCTTACGTACAACCTCACCTACAAACAGTAAGCATGTCCGGAAAATAATTATGAAACTTGTTTGATTATGATAAAAAATAACCATGGTTAGGTCTCCGACCAATGAAGCTGGTTCCGCGAAACCCGGGATTATGTCAAATTGGATCTTATAATTAGCCTGCATGCATCTGCTCGCTACCAATTTCATTGGTGAAGAAAAAAGATCTAGGAATTGAACCGAGTATCAAGTACTTTCTTTTCTGCTATAAAAGCACACTATGTCTGGTGGGCCTTACAATACCTTAAGACTGAGCATCAAGCCGAGTACCCGACAAAATTTCAGGACTGTCAGGCACCTGGCCCGAGTTGGGCTGGGCCCGGGCTGTGAAAAATGGCATCGAGCCGGCCAGATAACATCTCGGGCTGGGACCTCTCCATTTGAGAAGTAATTATAGAAATGATGGAACCCACTATTGAGCCAATCCAATTAGTGTAACCTCTTTCAAGAATGTATGAATGAAGGAGACTCACTCAAAGAACCTAAACACTTCTTCACTTAGTTTAGGAAAATGCTTCAAATCTAACGAGTGAACTTCCATACTCTGTCCAAGCATGTTTTTGGAACAACATACTACTGAAAAGCTTCCCTAATATTTCAAATGTAGTTTAGTTGTTGGAGTTTCATTTTCATGATACCCTTCAAGAAGGAATGACTGAATGAGAAGGCCTGCACAACGAGTCAAGCCAGCTCGAGCTCGACTCACACTCGCTTGTCTAAACTCAACTCCTACTTGAGTCCTTCATAAACAAGTTGAGTTAGAGTTCAAATGTATGATCAAAATGTTAAACGAGTCGAGTTCGAGTCGTAAGAATAAGAACTCAACTTGCTTAAACTCGATGCGACTCAACTACATAATAAATGTTGAATTATAATGAGAAAATAGTTAAGTGAATAGCAATTAAGCGAGTTAATTGAGTTAAACAAGGTAACAAGTTAAACAAGTCAAAAGAAATGAGCTATGCTTAACATAAACAAGTTAAATGAGTTGAGTTCGAGCTTGGCATTGTATTGTCGAATCGAGCTCGAGCTTGTTCTAACAAACTTGAGTTTTTTTTAGTTAAGTCGAGCTCGAGCTTGTTCTAACAAACTTGAGTTTTTTTTAGTTAAGTCGAGCTCGAAGTGGCCCAACTTAAGCTCGACTCACCTCATGCGCATCCCTACTGATGGACCCTAACATCTAAGCCTTACAAGAACAACACTACGAGAATGTTCAATTTGCGTGATGGCAGTTTTGGGACCTGATTCATGGTCTACTACTTGACACCTTTCAAATATAGCTTGCTCTATTGGCGTAGCAAAAAATCTTGGTCAGGAGGGCACATAAGTGATTAGTTGAGAGGCGACATGGGGGAGGCAAATGAAGGCTTATGTAGGCATGTGTGGGCAATTGCCCACACAATCCTATGTAATTGACTTATGTATATGTTAATATATACCTCATAGTTAGTTATGTATTTACTTATTGGATAAGTTACATTGATTTCAAGTATAAGTGCCCCTCATTCAAAAGTTCCTAGCTCAAAGAGATCTTGGGGTATGGATCTGAATTCTACAGTTCTCAAATTCCTCACATACTTTTGGTGAATCCCTGTGAAGCCAAGCCATTTTCAACTGCGACTGATGATAATTTCTCATGGTTACAATTCCTGAGAAGATTAGGAAGTGGTTCTCTCATTTGATGTCTAAATTTACCTGGGAATTCATTTCCTAGAAATCTTGGACCCACAGTACCTTGCATGTCTCGACTTATGGAAGCATTCATTGGCAGGAAGTTTCCTCAAGGGAAATATTTGTGCATTGTTCAATGGCTCGGCACACATGCATGCTCAAGCCTTATGCACGTACAAGCTACACGAACGTACATTGGGTGGGGGCTTTCATTCTCAACGATATCCATTTAGATCCTAGTTTACCAAGAAACGATAACACTTTTGTTGATTTAGAGTACCTTGGATCCATTTGCAGAGCTCAGGACTACAATTTTCCTGGTTGGAAAGAGATACCAACTAGTGGGGGAGCCATTATTTTCAAGTGCGGAGTAACTAGAGATTTCAATAAATCCAATTTGAATCTCATACCCGACTGAAACATTTCGAATAAATCGGATATGGAAAAATATCCGATTTCACCTATGGACGAATATGCAAGCACTAGCAATGAGATTCCCCAAAATCTTCCTAAGAATAGCTAGGACTGTGAGAAGTTAACATCCTATTAAGAAATTACATTAGTTTGGATATAAAAAACGATATCCGATCACATTCTGATTTACATAAATATCCAATTGGATTCGGATTTGGATCGGATTTAGTTTTAAATAAATATCCTATATTCAGTATCCTTGATTTTGTAAGTCGGTTCTTAGCATATGATAATGTGGTTTAAGTTTGGTTTAAAATTTGGATTCGGGGTCCGATGTCAATTTGGATTGTAAAAATCGGATTTAGATTTGTACCTGGGTATGACTTTACTTCGTTCGTATTGGAATCCGAATATATGAGTATCAAAAAAACCGGATGTAGTTAAGGGTACATCTGATTCAAATCCGATTTATTGACATCGTTAGGTGAAACCTATATGTAGTTCAATTTAAGAGATGTTGCAATGGGGGGTTTAAACCCATCTTACCTCTTTCGACCAAAAGTCACAATTTCCATGGAGCCCATTTTCCCAATTAGACGTATTGTTTCCCCTGCAAATGAAATGGTCGGGCTGGATGCCTGAATGACCAAAATACCCTTACAGGCAAAAAAAATGAAGGGCACCCTTATAAGCCCAAAATGGGAAAATGATAAAAAAAATTATTTTCAAAAAGGATGAAAATGTCATTGTGAGGAGCATTGATCGATGCTAAGCACCCCCACAGTGCTCTACATTGCTTCAACCTTGGAGCAAAGTATGTGCTCAATTGAGGGTGTCAATATATCAATTTTGAATCGAATTTGACAAAACTGATCCAAAAACACTGGATATGGAAAAAAAATTAATATATGATTAAAAAATTGGATCAAATTTGGACTTAAGAAATGACATTCGCTCGTATTCAAATTCAGATTTGAACATATAAGTCGGATTCGGATATGGATTTGGATCGAATTTATCCTTAGACAAATAGCCTATATCTAATGCTCTTACATTTTGAAAATTGACAAAATTTGGATTTAGATATGAATATAAAAATCAGATTCGGATTGTGAAATCGAATTTTAGTTTTGGATTTGGATATGACTTTTCTTTATTTGTATTAAAATTTGAATATGTGAATATCCGAAAAAAGAGGATATGATTAAGGGCACTGATCCATTCACATCCCTATGCTCAATTCATCAATACTAAAAGCCCCAAGTTCAGTTGTGTCTAAAGTTGGAATGCAAACTCTAGCTGCTCATTACCAGCTGCCTCTCAGCCTTTGATTGGCTCCAATTTAACTATGTTCATTTTGTAGCATTCAAATTAAGGTGATTAGGCAAACATGCCAGCCACAAACTTGATGTATTGGCCTTGGTAAGGGGAGCTAGCTTATGTGTGTGTTTGGTACTGTGTAGTCTTCAAGTGTTATGAAATAATTTAGTCTAGATAAGTGGCTGGAGGTTTTTTGGCTTCAAAGGTCTGAATGTTTGAACCTGAATTTGATAATTTACCAAAGCAAAATCAATCGATTAGCCATATTTTGAAGCACGGGGAGGTTTGGAAAAATAATCAATTAAATTCAGATTATTAATGTTGACTAATTCCAATACTGTTTGGCCTGAACTTAGTCATGAATAAGAACTTGAATTTAGATACAATAAAAAGTCATTTAGCAGTAAGAATACTTTGTGAGTGTTTCAGATTCTTGAATTTAGATACAATAAAAAGTCATTTAGCAGTAGGAATACTTTGTGAGTGTTTCATGAATCTGAAAGACATTTGTTGTGGTATTCATCAATAAATTCATGTAATACTTATTCTAATACTTTATGAATATGTCTCAATCTTTAACTTTCATAGTAATACACTTTCATAGCATTATTGCTGCCAAATAACCTCTAAGTATTAAATTTATAATGGACCAGATTCAGATTCGGTTTCAATTTGACCATTTAAGAACCAAATTAGCAAATCTTCTTTTCAAAACAAGCCAATCTTCTTTTCAAAACAAGATTTGTGAAGAAACAACTCAGTTTTCATATCATCAAAGCACACCCTAAACCGGGTTTTATAGGTAAAGTTTCGAAGCTGCCACACAAACCCTCTTAAAAGGAAGTTAGGGTGTGCGTTTTAAATCGGGCCGACTTGATTCGGCAGGAACAGTTGGATTCGCCATATCGTTCTGCACAAGGAATAAAAATGGCGCGAAAATCAGAAGATATTTATGGGGCAAGGTTCTGGATAAAGGTCTGGGGGGAGAGGGCTTCCGTTCCGCCACAGAGAGGGGAGAGGTATTACCAACGAGTGATGGAGGGCATGACGGAGAGCGAGGTAGCAGGGCTGGGTGTCGGCGCCCTTCTATTTCTGGCCACCATGGCCGCTCCCAAGGTCGACGCCTTCATCGCGTCTTCCCAGAGGAGGTAGAACCTTCATCTTCAATCATTTTCTTCTCCTTTTTGTTTTACCTGGTTGTTGGGAAAATGATGTTTCGAATTTTAAAATTTCAGATGAACATAAACGGTCTCGCCTCTCAATTCTCTTGTTTGAATCCACTTTGAGAGTTCAAATCGTCTTGTCTCAAATTGTTTTGGTTTTTGTTACTTAAAATTGAAACATCCGACGAATTCACTGTCTAAAATTTTCCACCTCCGCCTCTCTAGGTAGGAGGTCTAATTCTGGGGACCTCCTACGATAGTGGGGAACTCTAATTATAGGTGGCAACTATCGAGGGTCCCCTTCTATCCTTTTTTTTCTTCCTTCCTTACCTCTTGTCCTCATTCTTGTTTCCTCGCTTCCTCTTGTCCTGCCTCTCTCCTCCTCCTCTAGCTTATGCGTTATAGAAGGACTTTCTCTGATGATGTCAGTTATATGGCTTCTGTACCAGTGGTGCCACATTGAAGTTGTTTTCTTGGCTTAACATATTATGTGGTTTTTGCTTTGTTACTTGAGTTTAAGGAACCTTCTTGACGCTACTGGAGATGTAGGCCAAGTCAGGGCCATATTCATTGTGTAAAATGAATTTAACTGGGACACGTGTATAAGTCATATGTATGGAGCTTGAATCGGCGCGTTCAACTTGTAATTTCTGTGTGAGGTGAACTTGGGATTAAGCATGCTGATAAGGCGAAATTCGCCAACACTAGACGGCTTGTCTTGGATATCAGAATATAAGTCTTCTTGAATCAGTATGACATGTTGAGATTGGCTTCCCTTCTCTAAACATTTAGACTATTTGGTATGTGATCTAGGAGAAGGTACTTGACATTATTTGGGAATGTAGAACATCTAGCCAGGACCATCTGGTAGAAAACCTTTTGTCAAGTATGAAATATAATATGTGTGATACCCTTGAAGTTTGCATAGTTTCAAATTAGACTTGAATCAATTTTTTGGGCAAGTATGAAACCATCAGATCTTGCCATGTGGCGGTCCAATATATCCTATTGTTCAAGAAAGATTAGAACTGCCTAGTCGAGCATTGTTTCTATTTCTTAGCGAGCCGCACTTACGGTCAAAATTCCACTTCAAATTTTTGCTAGAAATTTGACCAAAGATGACTTTGCATGCAATACTTCATACACATTTTGGTTGCTGGGTATAACTCTCTTGTCTTGATAGAATCAAATTGCATATGAATTCTTCAAGGACGTTGATTGCACACTGGGCAAATTTGATGCCTTCAAAGAATGAATCTTCACTCGATGGGCATGTATAAAGAACTCAAAAAGGTTATATAACGGATAGCTTGAAAAAAGTGGTAATTTTCCTATACCAAGTGACAAGTTTGGGCCACTTCTGATATTTGAAGTAGTTGCCATATCTGATGCAGGTAGAGCTTAGTAGACTTTCATTAGATCATTTTTGTGTGAGTATCATACCAGTTTGGTGTTAGCATGTATGCTTGCGAATTGACTCTAGAACATTTTGAGTTGATCCCTTCTGCCTAAATGAGTATTGCTTTCTTTGGAGCCAAAGCATATTTAGAATGTTTAACCGCTACCATTCGATGGTAACAGTGGTGCTAAAATCTCTACCCATATATTATGATGAGTATTCCTCTAAAAGAATGGATGCATATGAAACCAGAAGCTTCATCAATACAAAAAAATATGCTATTTTGACCTTTTATGCTGGTTAGAAAATTGAGTTGAATCAGAAAAGAGAAAAAAGTTCATACTGACATCCTGAGCCTTGCCGCCTTATCGTGTCAGTATACAAAATGAGCAAATTAAGTTCTATTTTAACACCATCAGGATTCTTCTTGACCACAAAGTAGTGAAAGCTGAAGGATACTCTATCATTCAGCAACTATGTAGTCAAAAGCATGCATAGGTGGCTGAGAGGCCACTTTCTGGACTAGGATGTAGTACCTAAGCATCCAATTTTAGAGGTTTAAAGAAGTTTCTTTTCTCCTTTCTTCTTCTTCTTCTTCTTCTTCTTCTTCTTCTTCTTCTTCTTCTTCTTCTTCTTCTTCTCTTTATTTCTTCCTTTTACTGTTTTTGACCTTCCTAGGCATCACCTAATTCCTCTGGAAGGTCCATGGCCTAGCCCAACCTAGCGGTTTTGACTACATAATTCCGCAAGAGCTCCCAGTTTTGCTTTTCCATATCAGCACACCTGAGTGCTTAGTGACTGAATGACACATGATGCATCAGAGATTCATGTTTTTGCTTCAGTTTCATGGGAATGAAGGCAACAAAAAATAGTTCCAGATATTGATCCTTGCTTCATGCTATGTGCAGCTCTTTAGGTATGTGCACGAGATGTGGTGATCTTAAAGTAATTGCATGTTCAACATGTAGAGGACAGGGTTTGGTTCAGGCAGGGTCCTTCAGTATGGTCAATGATATCTTAGGACCACTTGGAAATACAGCCTCAGAATCAAAGCCTTGTCCTGGTTGTTCAGCCAGAGGTCATCTACCTTGCCCTAATTGTTCAAAGAACATTTGACATTCATCAGATTATGTTAATATTTATAGTAAGATGTACATTAACATCGGTCTTCAACTTTAAGAAGCGCATAAAATGCGTCTGGAATTTGTGCACTACGATAGCTTATTACTAGTGTGGTGCTGCTTCCAATGGTCTTTGATGTTCACCGTGCTCTTAATGGGTTTTCTTGAAAGAAATATGAGGAACGGATTCATCTTCTCTCCAACTTGAATATCTCAAAAGAATTGAGTTTCTGATAATATTGTGAAATGAACACATTAAATGTACATGGTTTGATCACCATCCATGACTGATAGGCAAGGTGAACAAGGCCATAGACAGACGCCAAGTCAATTTTTAATCTCTCTCTCTCTCACTCTCACTAACACACACGCCACGCGTATGCTTTATTAAGTTGACCAGCATATTTTTACAGGTTGATATTGTAATCTGTACTCAATATGAGACACAGTCGTGGTGACCCAGCCCTCAATGGAAGTGCTGAATGGTTCAGATGCTATTCCTATATGGTTGGTTGAGCGGCTGACAAACTAACACTCTTTTATATGGCTTCTGTATGTCTCATATTGTTATTTATTTCTCAGTGATGTTCAGAACTTACTCTCTATCTAGAGCTTTGAGGCGAGAAATAAATCCTATTGTACAAAATTAAGGATGCCGTGTTGTTTAATAATATATTTCATTGTTCGTGATAAGCCTAGCTACATTCCGTGTAGACGGGTCATCTTTTGTGGTTTAAAGTTTTCCCGATTTGTGTGTTTGTAATTTTGCATACGATTCCTTCAAAATCTACATACTTGAACTTTTGGATTTAACTCTATAAAATCAGGGGAGCCATGTTTATCCTGGCAAATCTACAAATATGTTAACCACTACCAGGCTAACAACCTTCCCCGCTGGTATATGTTAGCCAGTGGGTTTGAAACTATCGTCTTGTTCGATTTATTCTATTCATATGCCAGATGATGCAGTTTGACATCTTTTCTAATATGAATAACAAACTAAAACCAATTTTAATCCAGCTATTCCCTCCGACTATGATAAACTGAAAAAATCATTCCCCTCGTAGAACTTTCACTATTAAGCAGTATCTAAATCATGTTGATTGCCATATATATAAAATATACGTGGAGAGAGAGAGAGAGAGAGAGAGAGAGAGAGAGAGTTTGTTTCCAAGGCTCTTTTCAGAGATGAAGACAAGAAATTCAAAAATTCTTTGCATGATTTTGGAATTTCATTATCAAGGTCCAACGGACCAGGTATAAAATTGCAGCCAGTTCTGGACCTAATTCAGGTGCTAGTCGGACAACATCATAGGCCCCATAAACAACATTGAAAATCTTAGTACCAAGGGTATTCTTTTTCCTCTTTTGACTGAGAAAGTTGGGCTAGACTACCAAAATATGGTTTTTAGCTGTTGAACACCTAAACAAAAAACGCCAGTCACTATTGCAATGTTGAACACTATGACAATATTGTAATGCTGTTACCCACACGGAGGAAGTGAAATCCTTATCTACCATGAAAAGGAGGTTCTGAGATACTACTGTTCTAAAACACTTTTAAAACAATCGCCGCAGCTAATGAAGACCAGGTCTTATCCTGGTGTTGTTTGCAGTAATTACTCTCTTAACGTAACAGAATTATGGAGAACAGTCTCCATGATTATGACTTCTGAAATTCCCATGGTAGGGACACTTTATATGACACGGTCATCAGAGGACTGGTAAGGAAAAACCCTCTTAATTTCCTTCTCCCAGAGACAAAAACTTTCAAGTCTTCACTAACCTATTGATTCTGACTTGAGTACTCTCTCGTTATTTGCACTAACTCTTGTTGGGGAAGATGGTTTAGTGGGGTAGTAACCGACACTTCCTCTTCATGCTAAAGAATTGTACGACTATTTAGCAGGTAAGGATGGGGAATCGGTTTGTCTCAAAAGTAACAAGTGGTTTAGTATTTTGTAATTTCGGAAGAAGTGACTGCCTTGAGTTAATATAGAATGATGTTTCTCATAACCATGGGAGGAAATTCACAAGGCTCTGTTAACACCCTTAACTGGTGATTCTCCTGAGTTTGTTTATGAGCTAACAAACTAAGAAGGGGCGCATACCCCAGCAAGCATTCATCAAGAAAGCAGAATTCAGATGGAAATCGAGCAAGTAATTTCTCATCATACCATGATGCTGTCTCGGAAATGCAGATGGAAGTTCTTGCAGTATGCCTATGGTTTTCATACCCTTAAGAAATCCAATACAAATTATTTCCTAAGCAACCACATGAATTTTTCCCTTCATCCAAACCACCAGCAAACTTACAGGCAGTGATCACTTCCCCTTGGGAAAAAGAGAAAAGGACAAAAAGAGAAGAATCAGCGCCAACTAATGAAAGTTCACCTGTTAGAGACAACGGGAAGAAGAGGAAGTAATCCTTGGATGCGGAGGAAGAAAGAGCAGATTCTCCTATCAATGTCATAAAGTAACTATTTAGATTGTCAAACCTTTTTGTGTCATGTATGGAAGAAAAGTTTAGGGTGCATTTTTTACAATAAGCAGACTTGACTTTCAGAATTTTTATTATTTCAAAAAGCTAAGGCAGTTACAAAAGCTCCCACAAACGAATAAATACTGTTTTTCCTAATGGAACGCGTGCAGCAGTGGAGATTAAAGCATCAAGCTCATGGCTATGACACATGGGCGTGGATGTGGCTGTATGTGGGGACATGAGTTCAGATGCAGACATGGGTGCAAAGCATTTTCATAAAAAACTTGGTGTGAGGACAGAAATCCACTTAGGTCAGGGATAAAACAACGGACCCCTTAAAATTGATTTTCAATGTAGTTTTTGCATAATCTACCCTTACAGATATGATCTTAAGAGTGATTTGAGGAGAAACATATATTAAGTCAATCATTTTTTACTTTAATGATGTTCTTTGAATAACAAAAAAAAAATAAGAGCTCTTATAACATCAAAATTTTGGTAGTAAAAAAATCAATATTTTTAACAAAAACAACTGAGATGAGAACATCCTCTATTTTAACTCAGAGTTTATAAACATATTAGAATGTTCATATTCTGCTTAAAATATTTTTAGCAAAAATTTAGGAGGTCTGGTTCTTCTCTCTGGCCTAATCTCTCTCCCTCTTTATCTCTACACACACATATATATCCCTCAAGTCAGAAGAATTTTCATGATTGGCAGGATACGGTTAATCCAGGGTCCACAGAGAACAATATTTAGCTAACAGAGTGCAGTTTTCCTCCAAATTTTGAACAATATGATCCATCAATCCTCATTATTTGGTGAATCTTGCTTTCTGGTGCTAGGACTGTATATGATAATGGCAGTGTTTTATTATTTCAATATGTCATTTCAAGATTACAGTATTTATAATATGATGATATTTCCAAAATAATAATGTTAATGGAAGCAAATTTAGAGTGCTAACCTAAGATCCAACGAGTGAATAGGTAAGTTTGTCGTATGCCTATATATTTGTAAATTTCATCATAATAATGTTACTGCAGGGGAAGTGATTTGGAATGCAGGTCATAGATCAGTGAATAAATGGCTACAGTAATCTCATACCAAACCAACCATCTGAAAAAGAGACCCTTATAAGTGAGTGTGTGTGTGTTCAACAAGGTGGAACCAACACGCTCACCACTCACTTTCTGTTCATAAAGAGTGTGCCATTCTCTACTTGACACCTCAATGTATAATACAGTCAATCACTCTGTCAGCACCTTGGACTGTTGAATTGATAATCTGAGAGATGAAATAATAGATCAAAAGTAAAATGACCAAAATTGGGCAAATTAATAGAACGAAAAATAATCAATAGATGGTAAAGAGCGTTCAATCAGCCTACATCCCATAAGAAGAAAAGCAAATAGGTACAAGGTGAACAGAATTGAACGTGACTTAATATGGTGTTTGATAAGAAGAACATGGTCTAGCACATGTTTCAATAACACCATGTGCTTGTTGCAAGGAACATAGTGTGGGTTCATGAATGTTGTTTCTAGATCTGACAATCAAACACTGCACATGATCACACCATGTTCCCTGGAACAAGAATATGGTATTTTTTGAGAATGAGTCCCACAGAAAACTCAAGACCATGGAGACCTACAGGCTACAGCAGAGATGGTGCCTCAGCAGGGATTATCTAATTTCAGCATCCATGGCCAAGCTGACCGGGTGACTTTCCTCAATCTGATTGAGCACAGTAAGATGCAAGGAGGGGAGCTCTGTGTTAATGGCGACCTCAGTGACACAGATACAGCAAGATGGCCATTGTACCCATGTCGACACGCGGACACAAGTACAGTGACCCACTTGGACATGACTTTTAAAAAAGCATTGCAATTTTTGCATTTTTCATATGAATTTTGGGTTTTGCATGTTAATTATCTAAAATGTATTTTTCACCTGTTTTGCATTTTTCTCACCCATTTTGTATTGATTTGCATAATTTTGGTAGATTTTGCACACACACACACACACACATATATATATATATATACACCTTGCCATATCAACGTACCACAATATTTAAAATTGCCGTGTCCGTACCCACTCCCCCATACCCATCTCAGTATCTGTGTGACTTAGATGACAACACAAACTCCTGTAAAAATGCACGAGAGGCCCTTGCTTCTCCTTTGTAAAGGCCTCCCTCATCGTACCTTTTCTAGCAACATGTTCTCTCTGCTAATACTCATCCAGAAGAAAAGAGTTGCCAAGAAATAGTCCAGAAATATAGTATCTTTAGAGCTGGTTAGAACGAAAGAAGGAAAGGAAGGAATGAGAAAACTCATTAAACATGGAAAGGGGGGCTGCAACTACCAACTAGCAATAAATGACAGTATGACACTGCCACTAGCATGAACTCATTCAAATCAGATAAACATGAGGTGCACCAAGTTCATCAATGTAAAGCAGGATATACGACACCAGACATACTAAAACAATCAGTAGTTGCGATGGAGCTAATAAGGTTTTGGGGAAGGGAAAGCAGGTACCTGTAACAAATTGTTCATCAGACCAATTGCAGAACAAGACGTCACACCCAGCAACCATAATTCCTGTAATGTTTTCTGATCTCCTAGGTCATGCAAGTCATTGAGGCCTTTGTGACCTCTCATGAATAATTTATGTGAAGCCTTTAAGCAGGACCTAGACCGAGATCTGATATTTCCTCATCAACGTCCCTTCAAGAGAAACGCTTTTTAGGCCTGTTAATTCCTCTATCTGTTTTGGCAAAACTGAAAATCTCTCGCAGTTCGAAAGATTGAGGATTTCTAGGGACCGAAGCCTTCCAATGGACTCTGGTATAGCTACCAATGACGTCTTTTGAAGCAAAAGCTGTTTCAAGGATTTCAAGTGCCCTATCTGCTCTGGCAAAGACTGTACTTGATTACAGCTAGAAACGTCCAGAATTTCTAGAGATTGAAGCCCTCCAATGGAATCAGGTATATCCGCTAATGATGTCATTCCAAGCCAAAGTTGTTTCAGGGATTTCAAGTCTCCAATCTGTTTTGGCAAAGACGAAATTTTCAGGCAGAAAGAAAGATCAAGAAATTCTAGACGCTGAAGCCCTCCTATAGAATCTGGTATACATGATATGGATGACTCCCTAAAGTTAAGTTGGATTAGCGATTTCAGTTCCCCTATCTGTTTTGGCACAACTGACATTTCCTTGCAGCCACCAAGATCAAGGATTTCTAGAGACTGAAGTCCTCCAATGGACTCTGGTATAACTACCAATGATGTCCTTCCAAGGAAAAGCTTTTTCAAGGATTTCAAGTGCCCTATCTGCTGTGGCACAGACTGTATTTTATTACATGTAGAAACATCGAGAATTTCTAGAGACTGAAGCCCTCCAATGGAATCAGGTATATCTGCTAACGATGTCTTCGAAAGCCAAAGTTGCTTCAGGGATTTCAAGTCTCCAGTCTGTTCTGGCAAAGACGAAATTTTCAGGCAGGCAGAAAGATCGAGAAATTCTAGATGCTGAAGCCCTCCAATAGAATCTGGTATACATGATATAGATGACTCCTTAAAATTAAGTTGGATTAGCGATTTCAGGTCCCCTATCTGTTTTGCCACAACTGAAATTTCCTTGCAGCCAGAAAGATCAAGGATTTCTAGAAACTCAAGTCCTCCAATGGACTCTGGTACATCTATCAAAGAGGTCCTTCCAAGAAAAAGTCTTTTCAAGGATTTCAACTTCTGCATTTGTTTTGGCAAAGACTTTATTTGCTTACAGCCAGAAACATCAAGAATTTCCAGAGACCGAAGCCCTCCAATGGAGTCTGGGATATCAGCTAATGATGTCTTCGGAAGCCAAAGTTGATTTAGGGATTTCAATAATCCAATCTGTTGCGGCAAAGACGAAATTTTTGGGCAGGAAGAAAGATCCAGAAATTCTAGATGCTGAAGCCCTCCAATAGAATTCGGTAACCATGATATGGATGACTCTTTGAAGCTAAGTCGGGTTAGGGACTTCAGTTTCCCTATCTGTTCTGGCACAACTGAAATGTTCTTGCAGCTAGAAAGATCAAGGATTTGTAGAAACTTAAGTCCTCCAATGGAATCTGGTATATCTACTAATGATGTCTTTGCAAGAAAAAGTTGCTTTAGGGATTTCAAATCTCCAATCTGTTGTGGCAAAGACGAAATGTTCCGGCAGGAAGAAAGATCGAGAAGTTCTAGACGCTGAAGCCCTCCAATGGAATCTGGTATACATGATATTGATGACTCTTTAAAGCTAAGCTTGGTTAGGGATTTCAGTTCCCCTATCTTTTCTGGTACAACTGAAAGTGCCTCGCAGCCAGTCATATCTTTCAATTTTCTTGCAGAAAGACAGGTCGAGGTATTCAAGTGACCCCAACCCCCAAATACCTGCAGGCAGTTGTTTTAGTTCCTGTCAACTTTTCATGCTAAGGAAAACCAACGCCTTAAGTTGCCCAATCGACTCGTCCAGTTCAACCAATGAATGACAGTCGAGATGAGTGAACTCAGGAGTCCGGATGAGAGAGGAACAATGGCTGAGGTCGAGGGCCTTCAGCATTGGAAAAGCCTGCAACAAGAAAAAAAAACATCAAAGGGCATTTGATTCAAGGGGAAGAGGCTGTTTTTGGTTACCTTAAGGGGATCATCTCCACCATATATTCCACCATCAGACACTCCCAAGTTTCTCGGAAAAAATTCTCTCTTTTATCATGCACCTATGCAGCTTGCTTTGACATTTTTCGTCCCCCATAAGAACTTTCTACTTTTATCAACGAAAATGTTCTGTCCAATCTTTTCACCCTATTTAGCATGACAAAGAACATGCCTCGCCATTGAAGGCACTCTCGGTGTTCTACCGATTGCTAACAATTAAGTGTTTTGCACATTCCACATGCGACGGTGTCACCTGTTGTTAGGGTTTTGTGTATTCTACTTTTATGATGGTAGAATAGCATAATACATAATATGCCTCGCTATTTGTAAGATGTTAAAATTTTCCACACAGATGCATTGTGATTCTAATTCCTGCGTAACCCAAGATAGAGTGTCTTTAACACTTAGGTGAGTAACAGTAATTTTAGTATGATTGTAACTGTATTAGTTTCATCACTTATTACACCACAACATTTTTAGGAAGCATTTGGTAAGAACATTGCTTTGTAAAAGGACTATAATGCTTGTAATGGCCAAATTATTTTTGGCTAAGTTTGGAAATGTAGTAATCAAGTAGTCGTGTCAAAAGTTAGCTTTCGAGTTACTCAATTTAGAAACTCACTCTTTGAGGTTTTTATCCTTTTTTATGACCTGAAAAATGACGAAATTTAACTATTACCATTAGTATTAATCATAATCAGTGAAGTGAAGGTATTACAAAATCAAACAAATGTAAGGGAAGCTGGGAGAGGTGGAGACTCACCATGTTAAGTGATTCCAAGCGCCGAAACTGACCGTATTGGAGGTCGAGGACGAGGAGGTGCTCGTGCCGGCCGTTGTGGAAGGTGAGTGTCTTACGGCGACACCACCTCCAACAGAGCAATTTTGTGCTCTTTGGCAGCCGCATCTCTTCCCCTTCGGATGCCTCTTCATTATCAGATGTTCCGCCATCTCCATATTCTCCTTGAGATGCATCTTCTTGATTTTCGGTTCTCGTATCTACTGCACCAGCTATGATCGTCCGGAGACTCGGCATCGCCTCCATCGCTTCCCACCTCAAACGCTTTATATCATCTCCCGACCAATGTAAGCCCTGGATATTGTTATCCCTCAACATTGAAACCTAAACGTTCACCAAAACAAAGAGATCATCATCTAAGGTTGCTTTCAACTTTCTCATCACATTAGTTGCTCCTCTTCCTAGACAAAAGAAAAGGGGTGGAAATTGTCATGCTGCTCTACTGAAATTAAGAAGTGAAATTCCAACCGAAGAACTTACGTGGCCCCTTGCATGTTAATACTAATAAGAAAAGCAGGGCAGAAATCAGTTTTGACAATACCTCTGCGTACTCCAATACCTTCGATACGTCCTCTGCAATCCACAGCCTGCTGTACTTCAGAGGTTCGTTGCTGCCTTCTTCTTGAACTATCATTCTCCCCATGTCTCGGATTTGGTCGTGCATTTCAAGGAAGCCGCCCTCGTTGATCTTAATAAGAGATCTGTGTTGAAGAACTTTAAGTGTGGTATTCGGAGCATAACCGCAACCCTCCCACATATAAACCGGATGTTCTTTATGCCATCCAATGAAGAAACATGCTATGTCTAAAAAGACGCACTTTTCCCTGTGATTATGTAGCCCATCGTAGCTTATTCTCAATCTTTTAAGGATGTCCTCATGCTGATCTCTTTTCAATATTTCCAACTTATCTTCCCATTCGCGCTTGTCTTTTATGTCGTAAAAGAATGAGCCAAATACTATAAGTGCTAGTGGCAGCCCACCTGCTACCTTCACAACCTTCCGGGATAGCTCATCGAATTCTGCCGACGGTTGGTGGCTGCTAAATGCATGGCGACAAAATAGTTGTAGTGAGTGCTTTATGCCCAATCCTTCAGGGTAATAAATATCTTCCTCATTGATTCCATGTTGAAGGAGCACTTCTTTGTTCCTTGTTGTCACAATAATCTTACTCCCCGGCATAAACCACTCCTCATTTTTCCGGCGGTTAGCTGTAAAAGCCTCGAGTTGACGGGCATGATCCACATCATCCAAAATCAAGAAAACTTTATTGCTTCCAAGCCTTTTCTTCATCAGGTTAATGCCATTATCCTTATTCATCGGCTCACTTCCTCCGAAAATTTTGCTCATGAATTTGCCCTGCAAAGAAGCAAGGCCCACCAGCTTTTCATTTTCCCTGATATCTGAGAGGAAGCAACACCTACCTTCAAAGTTTTGAGATAGCTCATTATAGAGGGCCATCGCCAGTGTGGATTTCCCAATTCCACCTTGACCACATATTCCGATCATGCAAACTTCGTCATCTTTTGAATTATCTGTTCCTTCCAACATTTGTTTCAGAGTATTTATGCTTGAAGCTATCCCAAGAGGTTTTATGTCAAACGAGTCCGTGTCTAGTAGACTACAGATACGTTTGCCTATGACACTGATTACTTCTGCCTCGTACCTGCAGTGAAACAATGAGCGGACAAGGCCTACAATGATGAAAAAGAGTTCAAGTAGAGGTTCATTTTCATTAGGCTCACACGCAAAAGCACATACATTCTGACAGAGAGAAAGAGACAGAGTATATAAAACATCTTTCAAAGTGGTTCCATCATCTTGTTGGAATCATAGTCATAAATATGTTAACTGGTTCAAATGTTTTTCTAGGGTATTTTTTGGGCAAAGCTGAACATCTTGAAAAATTTTGGAAAAATCTAGCATAATTTTTTAAAAATATTATTAAAATTAGAAAAAGGTAAAATAAATGAAAAATGTAACAGATAACTTGATAAAATGATAAAAATGATGTTTTACTAATGACAGAAATGAATATAAATGATTTAACTTAGGTTGTAAACTTTAAAGCACAAGTAATGTGAAAAGAATGAGAAAAAAATGTGTAAATCCGTGAAAAATTCATTGTGGAGTTTATTGAAAAAAAGGAAAAATACAGGTCTTTTTCTTTTTCATTATTTTTAATGTTTTTATACTGTCTTGGGTAAAAAGGACGGGCTTTTAGTGACTATGATTGGAACAAACACACACACACACACACACACACACACACACACAGAGAGAGAGAGAGAGAGAGAGAGAGATACTCTTCGTTTTTGGAAAGATTGTATCCAGAAAGATTTCCTGCTTCTGTTAGGGCGCCCTTCCACTATTTGATCTGCTCCTCGTCCAATTCCTTGTTGTCTAGATGCTTCTTTAAAGCCTTTCCAAACGATGCCGTGGAATACTTGAGGTCAGAAGGATTAACATCATAGAATATGGGAATTATGGGCCTCTTTGCCCCTTCCTTTTTGTTGATCTCCACCATCTTAGTTATCTCCTCAAGACACCATTTGGAGTATGCATAGTTTTCGGAGAAGACCGGCACAAATATATTCGACCCTTCTATGTGCTTGAACAGATCGCTGATTTTTTTCCCCTGTTTCAAGCCTACATTGTCAATGAAGATGTGTACGCCACGACGTTCCAGTTCCTTGTACAGATGGCTGGTGAAGCCTTTTCGGGTATCTTCACCCCTAAAACTAATGAACCCGTCGAATTCAAAGCAGCTCCGTTTTGGTGGCGCCGATGAGAGCTCTACTTCGTCCTGAAAATGAGAATAATGGCTGAAGGACAGGAGGCATGTACCAATTGGAAGAGCACCACCACTCTTAAGCAAAACAACTAGATATATAGAGGTTAAGCACAAGACATTAATGGCAACACATATTAATGATAGAAGTTTGTACCAGAATGAAGGCTTCCAGTGTCCTTTAATTTAGGTTTGCAGAACATTTCTCCTTTGGCCATATAAGGGCAGAAAAAATTATGATCTTGTTGCCGCCATCATGCTAAAACAATGCTAATTTCTCTTTAAGATGAATACAGTACTTTGAAATTCAATCACTGCATACACATAATTTATTATTTTTCTATAAACAGGTATTCGATAAATTCAATCACTAATATATATGCATTATTATGCATTTTATAATGCTAAGTTTTTTTCATATTTCTCTGATTTCCATTGCCGCGTGCGTATGGATGTTTATCATGATTCATGCATGCTATAACATGATATTCACATGCTCTATATGTTAATTAAGGCATCACCAGGTGTTTACACATGTTTTTCATCACGATATATATTATATGTTTCACATTATGACTTCATAAATTTTTTATCACGATACTTGCACTCAAATGCTGTATATGTCTAATTTATAAGGCACCACAATGTGTTTATACTTCATACATGCATGCCTTTTCCCGTCATCATTTATATCATGCATTTTATGTAACAATAAAAAATTTTGGTTATGATATAAATATTGAAATGACAAATAAATCTCATGGACTTACCAACCAAATCAAGCTATGCGTGATAGGTTTATTAGCATCCATGGAGAACCAGTAGCTTGCTAGATCAAACAACGAGAAAGCTGTTTCAGGAAAGCTCACCTCTGTTGCATTCGGCCTTTTTTCATCCACTTTTAACGCCTTGAATCTCCCGTTGGGGTTCTGCTTGACTGCGGTCTTGGATCTCTGTTTCACCGCTGGTTTGCGTTTGACGAGATTGACATGGGCCCCTCCGTCCTTCGGAGTATCCTCATCCTCCTCCTCCTCCTTCCTGCACGCCCCGTTTTCGTGGGAAGTTGCTCCGCAGGCCCTGCAGAAGAGGATCGTGCCCTCATACTCTATCGACTGTTCTACCCTGACCCCACTCTGTTACATCAACTCCACCGATGGAAGAGGATCAAAATCCAGAGGAACATCAATGAGGATTCTGGCAAACCCCTTGTAGTCGAAACCCCTCGTGAAGGCGTCCGCCATGATAAATCTTGCCCCCAACATTGTCGCGATGCCTGAGAAAACCTTGCCGTTCCGAAGACCCAGCGGGAGCTCGGGAAGTCGCATCCACAGCTGCACTCGACTAGATGGCTCCATCTTATATGGTTGGCCCGGTTTCCAGCGGTTAGCAACGAGCACTTTGCGGCCTATCCACCACGCCCCTGGGGTCAACACCTTCTGCAAATCCTCCTCGCAGGAAAGCCTCACGAGGAATGTACCCTCTCCAACGGCGGTGAACCGAACTTGCCTGATATCAGACGCAAACCACTGCTTCCTGAGAGAAGCAAAAATGGATGCATAGTCCATTTTGAACCGAGGGTTACCGCCCAAAAGGGTCGCAATTGCCGTCCATTCGAACGGTTGAAGCATACGCCCGTGGGCTTCCCCTGATATGAACAAGGCCTTCCTTCCGTCCTGTTCCACGATAGGCAGGTCCGGGAGATCCGCTAGATCGTCGTCCTCTTCTACTTTTTCTGCAATTTTGGCCCAACCGGGCCTGCACCCATCCACAACTGAATCCCCAGCCCCAGGCATTTCTCCATCGACTACTAACTGATTCTCCGATGGAGGCACCGTCGGATCATCTCCGAGCGTTGGTTGAACGATCGTCTTTTCAGGCAGCACATGAGAGCCACGGCCCGATCTAATTCCTAACTCCATCTCCGAATCCATCGGACCTCGAGCACGAACTACAAGGACACAACCGCGCTCACCAAGAGTGTAACGACCAATCCCCAATAATTGTATTCATCTGTTCTACATAGCTTTTCAAAATTTTTGAGGCTCAGAATTTTTTTGCATGAACATGTTCTGAGAAAGAAATAGAACTGATCAATTTGCCCCACCTGTACCAACGAACGGGTAAAATAAAATGATAGCAAAGGGAATGTGTGTTTGATATTTGAGGGATGATGAGAAAGACGGTTATAAATAACCAATTATTTGTGTCTCTAATAAGAGGTGTACATTTTAATTGCATGTTATTGCATGTTGCGCTCTACCACCTTAAGACAAAGGAATATAATGTTATAAAATTAAAAATAAAATGCAAGCATGAATAAAAAAATAGCATCGATAATAGGGATCACTCTTATTCTTATTGCAAGAGATACTCTAGAATATAATTAAGAATTACTCTAGAATATAATTAAGAATTAAGATACGAATGTAAACTAAAAAATGTTACCTTCCCAATTTAACTGGGAATTTAAAAATGCCACCTAACAAGGCATCTTTCTTGTCCTCAATGTCTCTTTCTCAATTAATGCTGCTTTGGAGGGACGGTTACGACATCAATTGTGTGCATGGATCTGAGTATTTTTTATGTTTTTGTTTGGATAATGATCGAGAGTGGTTATTGTAAGTTAGAAACTGTTTTTTTCTCTTATCATTGCAATTTGTTTTTGTTTTTTTTTTTTGTGAAATTCAGTAATATTTGATTGTTGATTGTTGTCCAATATTTTTTGTACTTCCTTTTATATATTCGATTTTTTTTTTGAGGTTGTAACATATAAATACTAGTAAATAAATTCTCGATGACAAGCTACCATCATGTTGTTTCAATATTATTTTTATAATATTTGTATCATAATTTCTTTTATTGGATTTTTAAATTACTTGGTAGAGTGAATCCAACGATCTTTCAATTCTAAAATTGTGAAATTTCATTTAAATCACATTTTAATTCTGAAATCGAAGATTCCAAGTTATCAAACACAGGTAAGAATTAGGATTGGATGAAATTGGAATGAAAATTTTAGTTTCATTTTCAATTGAAATTTTGATTTGAGAATTGTGCACCAGAATATGTAATGACCAAAATGTCCTTAGTCAGTAAAAAGAAGAAACTTTTGAATCAAAAGCATTTTTTTTTATTTTTCAAAAAAAGATCACGGCTTCCAAAATTTTTGGGGAAGCTAAAAGGACCTACCACACTTATCCATCTCTCATTTACTTTGATTTGGATTTGATTATCCAATTCAAATTACATATTAGTATAAAATATCCAAAAATAGCAATTTAATCTCATCAACATTGACTTCCTTCAAAAGGTCAAATCTTCATCCTCCACGATGGCCCAATCTCTTCACAAGGGAGATAATGTCACCACTAGATGGATCTTTGGATAATAACGTCAAAGAATTGTTTACACCCTTCAAATTATAATTATATATATATATATATATATATATATATATATATATATATATATATATATATATATATATATATTTATTTATTTATTTATTTATTTATTTATTTATTTATTTATTTATTTATTTATTTATATATATAATTTGAAGCTGAGTCTTATCTTTGATAAGGAGAAAAAAACAAAAGGGTGCTTAATAGTTTAGCAATCACAGCTCAAATGTAGAAAAGTTAAAAAATAGGGGGCACTTGAGTTTTAAAAGAGACTCAAAGAGCCGCTTGGTGAACAACACATTCTTTTCTATTTTTATATTAAGTGGCAAAAGTACCTTTCCTAAGAACAGCTTTTCCATTGATTGATTAAAAGATTTTGCCTTCTAAAGGGGTACAATTGTCATTTTACGTCAAAACTTAATATTTTCTTCAATAAGCAGGTTTGTGAAAATTTTCTATCAAAACTTGAATGCGTGTTTGTTAAATTTTAAAAGTGGAGGGGTTATTTATTATTTACTAATTTTTTTTATAATATGACCATATTTTAAAACGAGCCGACCTGTTTACCGGAGAAACGGTTGGCTTCGCCGTGTCGTTCCGCTCAATGAATAAACTGCATCTGTTAAGGCGCGAAAATCAGGGGCAAGGTTTTGGATAAAGGTCTGGGAGCAGAGGTCGCCCGCCACAGAGAGGGAAGGGAAACCAGTGATGGAGGGCACAACGGCAAGCGAGGCAGCCGGGCTGGGTGTCGGTGCCCTTCTGTTTCTGGCCACCATGGCCGCTCCTAAGATTGACGCCTTCATTGCGTCTTCGCAGAGGGGGTAGAACCTCCACCTTCAATCACTTTGTTCTGTGTTTTGGTTCTTCTACTTGTTATGGATTGGTGTTTTGCGTTTAAGAATTTCAGAGGGCCAGTATTCGAACTGTCTTGGCTCTCAAATTCTTGCCATGTGAAACCATGGTGGTCCAAGATATCCTATTCTTCAAGAAGGATTGGAACTAGTTAATCGAGAATGTTTTCTATTCGTTAGCTAGCAGTACTTGTGGTCAAAATTCCATTTCAAATTCTTACCAGTTGTTAAGATGATTTTGCATGTAATGCTTCATGCGCGTTTTCGTCGCTTAGTGTAGTTCTCCTGTCTTAACAGAATCAAATTACATACAGATTTCTTCAAGGACATTGATTATACAGGTTGTTAAAACTCTGCTCAAAAGGGTTCTATCATGAGTAGCATGAAGAAAGTGGTAATTTGCTTAGACCAAGTGACAAGTTTGAGCTGCTTGTGGAATTTGAAGTAGCTGTCGTACCTGACGTAGGTAGAGCTTTGTGGACTTTCATTAGACTAATTTTGTGTTAAGTATCATGTTTTACCAGTTTGGGAGTTAGCATATATGCTGTCGAATTGGCTACAGAACATTTTCAGTTCGTGCCCTTTGCCTAAAGGAGTATTGCTTTTTTGGAACCAGAGCATGTTCAGAATGTTTTACTGCAACTATCCGATGGTAACAGTAGTGCTAAAATCTCTACCCATACAATATGATGAGTATTCCTTTGAAAGAATGGATGCATATGGGATTAGAAGCTTCATCAATACCAAAAATGTTCTACTCAGACCTTTCATGGTGGTTAGCAAATTGGGTTGATCAGAAAAGAGAAAAAAGTTCATACTGACATTCTAAGCCTTGACGCCTTATTGTGCAAGTATGAAAAATGACAAATTAATTTCTATTTTAAATAGTTCTTTTGGAAGGTCCACTGCCTAGGCCCACCTAGCGCTGTATATAGTTCCAGAAGAACCTCTCATTTTTTGCTTTCCATACCAGTCCACCTGTGTGTAGTGACTGAACGACACATAACACTACAGATGCTACAAAAGTTGTGTTTTTACCCTCGAAGGTATTGTTGTGGTAAATTTAGAAGCCGTGAAGACAGATGGTGGCCAAAGGATTTTGTTCACCTCATTACAGTATCTAATTCCTTTTAAGTGAATCATTCTGCACCTCTCTTTGGTCTACGGACTATAGTATTCTTTAAGCAATAGCCTCCTTAGTAGAAAATGTTATATATTTATCATATACTGTCTCCTCCTTTTATTAGCAAATAGCAATAACTGAACACCGTAGAGACACCTCACGTTCATGTTGCTTCTGTTTCATTGGAATGAAGGCAACTAACTATGGTTCCATATGTTAATGTTTGCTTCATGCTATGTGCAGCTCTTTAGGTATGTGCACGAGATGCGGTGATCTTAAAGTAATTGCATGTTCAAAATGTAGAGGACAGGGTGTAATCCAGGCAGTGTCCTTCAGTATGGTCAATGATATCTTAGTACCACTTGGAAATACAGCGTCAAGTTCAAAACCTTGTCCTGGTTGTTCAGCCAAAGGTCATCTGTCTTGCCCTAATTGTTCAATGAAGATTTGACATTTATCAGGTTATGTTTATATCAATATTAAGATGTATATTAACATTGTTGTTTAACTTTAAGAAGAGCATAAAATGTGTCTGGAATTTTGGACACTATGAGAGCTCAGTACTAGTGTGGTGCTGCTTATGTAATGGTCTTTGATATTCACCGTGTTCTTAATGGATTTTGTTGAACAAAATATTGAGAAATGGATTCATTACCTCTCCAACTTGAATATCTCAAAAGAATTAAGTTGCTGATAATATCGTGAAATCAACACATTAAATGCCGTTGTTTGATTGCTGTCCATGACTGACAGGTGGGGTGAAGAAGATCATAGGAAAACAATAGGTCATTTTTTATTCTGTTTTTTTCACATATGCCCTATTGTGTTCACCAGCATTTTCTTACATGCCGATATTGTAATTGCTTAAAATACTCATGCACAGTTTTGGGGAGTCCTGTTTATCGCGGCTGCTTTAACTAGTACCAAGAAAACAACCTTCCCTCCTGGTACATGTTAGCCAGGCAAGAGGGTGGGGGAGGAATAAAGAGAGAGAGAGAGAGAGAGAGTTTGTTTTTAAGGCTCTCTGTTCTTTGGTAACTAGCTTGGGAAAGTTCACCACGTTGGATGGTGAAGACAGGTTTGAAACATGGAAGGTATGTCTCCTGCAGCAAGGTCAAAGTTGCATGTAGTTCCAAGGTTGCGGGGACGTCGAGAAAACAGCTTTCATTTGGAAATTAACATCAGGAACTAATTTGCAATATCTAAGTAGAAGTCAAGGCTGAATACGTCAGTTGCTTACAAGTAATGGTTGTATTTTGGGAAAAACAAAACTTTGAATTTATCATGCCACAAGATTTTGATTTCTTGAAGATCTTATAAAAGATACGGTTGATGTCAGAATCATGTATTGGAAATTTTGTTAGGTGCCCAATAAGTAGCTTCGTATGTGCAGGCTTGATCAACGAAAGAATCGGAACACACACACTCTCTCTCTCCCCCTCCCCCTGTGGATCTCATGTTAGGGCCCCTGCTATTAATAAAAGGTGGATGCTAATATGGAGACCGTGACCTTTTACGGATTGGTGGAAATTATGAGACACCCGCAACATCTTCTATAAAAATGGAGCATTGCACCTTCCAACTTTGGCTCATTTAATCCTATAACTGATTTACGTATGTGCCTGGAGATAAAGTTCTCTGGTCCTCAATGAACAGAAGCTTCTTGATCAACTCTCACATGACTAACATGTAAGCCCGTTTGGATGTATATTTTTGTACGGTGTTCATCTTGCCCTCACATCTTTCTCGCATCGCTTTAATGCGTAACGACAGTGTAGGGACAAAGAAATTTGTCTTTCTTCCTGTCCTTCAAATAGTGAATTACCAAACCGTTGTCATGGCAGGCTTTGATACAGGAAAATCAAATGTGTAAGCATGGAACGGGAGCATGTCGTGAAAAGCAACCCCAACATCTGGCGTGTCCATACAGTGTTCGATCCATGCCATCTATGAATAGATTCCCGTAGTTTGTGAATCCCATTTCACATTTCTTTGCAATCATTGCAAACACAGTTCATCAAACAATTGGAAAAAAATTACATTAGCAGAGACAATGAGATCAGAGACTAGGTGTGAAGCCTGTGGCGAGAAAATGTGGAGCAAATCTTAGAATGAAAGTGGTTTTCTTGGTAACTATATTCCTAATTTTATACCTCTTGAAACACGTGGTTGCCCTATAATAACTATTTGGCTAGAGAACATTATTAGACAAATCGATGACCGGAAAAGGAACCAGCAACAACGATATAACGTCCAAACGAGCAAAGAACCGAGTGGTCTCATATATTATGTGAAGCGCATAAACTCCAAACGGTCAAAAGTTTAACTTCAAGATACTAGAATCTATTAGATGAAGAAAACTGGTTTCGACCAATTACCTCCAATCTCCCCAAAACAAAAGCGAAGAACCAACAGAGGAGACAAAAATGCAGAGTACTGGTCTCTATCTGTAGGAAAATACATCACATATGTGCCACAAATTACATGTCCATTTAAGCTCAATCTGTGGGAGATACAACATGCCATGTGACCATCAGTATTTGTGTTAGTCAGCAATAGGAGACCATTTAGTTTGGAAATAGAAGATCAATTAGCACAAAACATGCCACAGATGCTATTTGGCTTCAGTCGGTGAGAATGTTAGTACGATCCCACAGAAGAGGAAACAAGCAGCATATACATCAGTGTCATCACATGATCCTGAAATCAATCTCTCCATCTGTGACCACAGTTTGGATTGCAACAGACAAAAAATAAGGTCATTCCTTCCTCTCCTCTTGCAGCCGCCTGAAAGAAGACATTAATCAAAATACTAATAATATAGGAATTTATCAAAGACTTACAGATAAATGTGAAAAATAAACCAATAATGGAACTTATCTATACTAAAAGATCTATGATAATTGCACAATAAAAACTTCTGTTATGTTTATCCCCACACTCTTGTAAAAATAAAAAATGTAACCATCCTATGGACTCATTGTGAATGGCTTCCTCGTAAGAAAATTATTGTATGCATAAGCTTCGGCATTAAAAGGATGTAGTTCTTGCCATCGTAGCAGTTGCCAGTGCCAATTTTGTGTAATTCACTAATTTGACAATCATTGCCTCACAAAAAGGGTTGCCCATTTGCTTCATGGAGAAATCTGTGTAATTCACTAATTTGACAATCATTGCCTCACCTTGCCCATTTGCTTCGTGGAGAAATAGCATTGAGGACAGACAAATGTCACGGCAAATATATGAATATAGAAACTCGTAGAATCTAGAACTTATATTCTTGAACCTAAGGTACCACATATGGTTGCAACTACTAATCATTTTGCAGTTCATTCACTAGATTCCCACCCGCCCAAACTATTAACAGTTACAAATCAGTTGCATGACTAATGAATTTGTATTAGCAAGACTTTTGAATACCAGTACTTGAGTTTCACTGACATTATCACAAGGATTCATGAGTTATTACTTTTACATACTTAGAAAACAAGTACAACTTTCATATCCATCATGGTACAAGTTACAGAATAAAAAGAAAATCAGTTTTTTATTCCTTATTTGTCTTTTAATATTTCCCTCCTTGTTTGGAGTTTCAGAAAAGCAAGATCCTAGCAACTTCTCAAGTTTTATGGATTGAACAGGATGGTTGGATCATGGATGGTTAGTCTTGATAGCAGTCAAAGTCTATGGTGGTATACTTGCACAACTATTTCTGTCTGAAAGCAAAGACTTCACAATGATTTCAAATGCAAGTTCCAGCTACACACTTACATGATGTGTGAAGATTATTGTTCATACCATTCTGCAACAATAAGATGATTACTAATAGGCAGTAAAGCTATGATCTCAAAAAGGATACCCTAACGCCTTTAAACTTTTATAATTTTCATGTATCTAATCCTGTCTGTTCCCCTAGATCTTGTGCATGACCCCTAGATCTTGTGCATGACAGCATCACACATATACAATTTTGGCGACCAGATGTTGCTCACAATTCATTGAATCATTCCATAACAAAATTACTTCATTCTGAAGTTGAATACACTAATTAGAGGTTCTATATTTTGTTTTAGAGAAATATTTCATAGACTAACATGGAAAACCGAAAGTTCCACCATTAAAAGAAACTTTCCGAAATGACAAAAAATGACCTAAAAAACTTCACGGATCTCACACATGGCAGTCCCTATAAAAAATAAACTGTAGAAGCTCATGCAAATAAATGCCGACTTTTTCACAAAAAAAACATGTTATAGAAGTTGTTGCATAAATTAGTATCAAGATTAATTTGTTCTGTAATATATTATAAAGCAAACACAACGGCAAGAAACTGAACCTGGAAGAAGACAGCCTCTCCATGATTGCAGACAGTACATCGAACAGTTCTAGTCCTAGGAAGAGTTGGATCAGCAGCTACATCTTGTAATACTTGAGTACGCTCACCAACAGAGTGATGTATTTCGTTTCTATAGACACAGTTGTTATCAGCTACTTCCTGCAAACCAGAAAGTAATTTAGGACTTCACACCATTAGATGTTCATATTAGAATGTAAAGGCAACTGTAAAACACAAGAAATAAAAAAATTGTTGTCTATAATTGTTCGCTAACCAAAAAAAATCCATAAAATAAGCCATTTCCTAGGAGCACCTGTCATGAAACAATACTTCAAAAAGTGTATACAAGTACATCAATATTTAGCATTTTAATTAGACTTCAGAAAATTATCATACTTCCAATCTCGGCTACAGTTTCAAATTGAACTTACAAGTTCAGAACATGCAACAACTGACATATTTAGTACATGTTGTGAAACAATACTTCAAAAAGAGCATACAAGTACGTCAATATTTAGTATTTAATTAGACATCAGAAAATTATCATCCTTCAAATGTCGGCTACAGTTTCAAATGTGACAAGTTGAGAACATGCAATGACTGACATATTTGGTGTTTGCCTCCAACATGGTCCTTTATCCAGGAAATATCATATTTCATATTTTCATCCAACATCTACAACTGGATGCTGATTAGACCACCTAGCTTTCAAGACAACCGCTGGTCCTGCCTAATGTCTTTCAGAGATTTGCTGTAGAAAAACTGCCTGGTGCTCCAGAGTCCCAGACTACTTGGTTGATAATTCATATAATTTTTGTGCTATTTTTTGTTTGTGGTTTTTGAGAAAAAAATTGTAAACTTATGCCTGTAATTTGATTTCCTCGATGTTTACAAGGAAAGGAAGCTGCAATTTGCAACAACAATTTCTTATGGAGATAGACACTTCATGTAATTCAGATTGTTGCTTTTAGAGATGATTTATATATCTCATGCAAAATGGGGATCCTATCAGAACCTTGTTGTATGAGTAGTGGGAAACCCATTCACTCTACAGTAATATAACTGGACATGTCCGCTAGCCACAAACATGTATCATGAATCATGATATGATATACAACTTATCCCAAAATGTTTTTGGTGTGCGTTAGAATGTCATGTCAAAGGCGCATACAGGACCTAGTAGGATATATTGACAAACTAGAGACATTGAAGCATGATGCAGAAACTGCCTACCCCACATTTTTAAATCAATGTTTTCAACTTTCAAGTGACCTATTCCTAAAGCCACGTTCCAGACAGATGATATTAAGTATGTAAGCTAGCTAAAAGTAATTCAGAAGATGCCTTATTCAAAGGTCAAAAGGTAAGCAAGACTGAGAGTACACAGGTCTACAATCTATTTGTAACAATGGTAACAACAATAAAATGACAACGCTTTCTGCCTGAGATTGGAACTTACAAATTGAGGTGTCCAACAAGAAATATAATGAATCTTTAGGGAAACGCTAACCTGATGGTCGCAATTCCTGCAAGCATAAAGAAGAACCTTCTGCTCTCTGTCTTCTTTTGGGTACAATATGTTATTGCTGCAATTCACATATGTTCATTGAAATGGTTAACAAGCACCAGCATATCTGGAGTCTAAATATCCATGAAATTCTAGCTAACAGTATTGCTATAACCTGAAAGGTACCAGTTGAAAATCCAAATAAAACAAAAAGAATTTTACCATTCGCGGCAGAATTTCATGGTACTCATGGCTGCTCCAGCAAATTGGTCTCGACCTCACTAAACAAACAAAGAACATGCCATCATCCAAAACTCAGTCAGGGTTCCAAAAGTATCAAAATTCTAACGCCCTTTTCCGATAAAGTTCGGTATGGACTTTCTCAAGCACTTGAACAAAAATCTCAAGCCCCAGATTACCATTTTCACAAATTTTCCCACAGAGCCAAGATAGAAAGCGACAAAAAAATATAATACAAAAAATCACCACCACAATATGAAAAGTTCCTAATACAATCATCTATCACAAACTACCACCAACAAAGAGGTGCAGAAAAAGGACCCAGTTTAAATGCATATAAGAGACAGAACCCCGCAGAAGGAACTCAGAAAACCACCGAGAGAGAAAGAGAGAGAGACTGTTTACCTGACTGAAGATTGACGAGGTTACGCCCTTGCTTCTCTGCCGTCCGGATTCCGGCGAAGGGACAACGGAAGAGCAGCTTGGGCAGCGGCAGCACACTGCGGGCAGAAGCGGAGGGCAGATTGTAGGGGGGAAACCATTTTTTGAGGGGTGGCAATTAAGTTATACGGGTCGGGTACACAGACCATCGACCCGGTCAGGATCTCGACCCTTCCAGGGTTTTCCAATTCCAAGCGGGTGAAGGACAAAGACGGTTGGGTCGAAAACAGGAGCTCGGTTTGTTTGAAGGTGAATTTTCTCAAAGTCTGCATATATGAAAAAAAATTACATTAATTCACCTGACTATTTTTTTTTTTTTAAGTTAGTTGGGACTGTGTTCATTAAATAGAATCAGATAAATATTAGATAAATGATTTGGCCCATAACTGGTTTGATGTGTTCTCAGTTTGATTCTTGTGGATGTTATTTTTTTACATTGCAAATGGTTGCATGCGCGATACCTAAGTTGAAAAGTCATATGACCACCTAAGCCCGCACCAGTCTTTAACCTTGAAAGCAGGAGGAAAATGGGAATGGCTTCATCTCTCGCAACCCGCTAGTTCGAGGGCAGGACTGTGTTCAAACTTTTAGAGGATATTTGGTAATTAGAACATTACGTTCTTTGGAATGCAGTGTTTCCTGAATATAATTTTAAAAGAATACATAATTAAAATTGCATCTTAGAAAAATGCACATTACTATCATCAAACGCCCTCTTATAGGTCTTCAAAAGTTGGCTATCGAGGTGTCTGCCGATGGCCTGCCAAAATTTTGTTATGCTTGGCAAGCTCCTCTAACAGGACTGCAAGAGACTTAGAAAATGATTTTTTTAGCTTACAATTATTATAATTTTTAAAAGGAAATCATCTTTTACAATTCATTTAACAAATGCCATGTTTCACATAAAATTTGTCAAATAAAAGTTTAGTTCTATTAGTATGTGCGTTAGATATATAAGAAGATACTTTAAAGATCGTGGGCAATTGTTGGAGACAAAAAAAAAAAGGTGACCTTTTTAGTTTCTCAAGTTCACCGACTTTCAATTCAAGTATTTACTTGAGAGGCTTGTATCATTTTCATTAACCAAGTTGGTAGACGGCTGTTCGTTTTGAATCCCCAAAACATGCAAAAAAAAAAAAAAAAAAAAAAAAAAAAATCAAAGGTATAATGGGCATAAGGCTGGCCCGGCCCAGCCGGAGAGCTGGGTTCAGGCCAACCCGATGCCCGAAACTCAAGCTTTGACTCGAGCCTGATACTCGAAACCTAAGCTCGAGACCAGCTTAAATACAATAAAAAATGTTTTTTAAATATAAACTATTTTTTGAATATAAAATATATTTTTAATAATAAAATATATTTTTTAATAAAATAAAAAAAATATTGTTATCGGGCCAACCCGAGCTAGCCCGATACAGTTTTTTCGAACTCGAGCCAGCCGGCTATCGAGTGCCCATTGGGTACTTCGGCCCAATGCCGAAGTCTAACAGTAGGAGAACATCTCAATATACCAAAAGTATACTCTCCGTGCCCTAGGCCGAGGTAACTTTTCTCTGGCAATATATCTCCCCCTACTTTTGAAGGTTTGACTGCTCATTGTCAGTCTCGATTCCTCCCTTGCACCACATAAATAAACACTCTTGCATTGCACCTTGATTAAAATAGGCCGCGTGTATTTTGCTATTCAACAAGGAAATTTAGCTAGTCAGTGGTCCATAATACTGCTCCGAGGTCTGTCCTGACAGGTGCCCTTTGTTATTTATTTGAGTGTGGGATAAAGCTACAGTCAGCGACAGAACCAGAATCACTGACCCTTGTCTATTCTATCCACCGCATGTGGCATGGCTAGACTAATCAAAAATTGTCGATGAGCTGGTGTGACAATTAGCTCAGCTGCTGGCTACAGCCCATAGATCTTAGAAACTAGCAAGATCCAATCAAACGAGGCCAAGTAGGCCTCGAGTCGAGCCAGCTCAAGTTTGACTTGAACTTGCTCGTCCTCAACTCAAACTCGACTACATAATACATGTTGAATTATGATGATTCAGAGGAGTAACAACTAAACAAGTTAATCGAGTTAAATGTACTAAAAAACGAGACATGCTTAACATAAATGAGATCAAAGGAATTGAGTTCAAACTCAACGTCGAACTGTCAAGTCGGGGTGAAGTCGAGCCCGAGCTTTTTCTATCAAGCTCAACTTGAGTTTGAGTCCAGTTCAAACTCCAGTTTTATGAGTCTAGCCGAGGACACAACTCAAACTCAACTCGTGAGTATCTCTCTCTCTCTCTCCCCTCGATTAGTGCGAACAAGTCATGAAATCGTAATGTTATAACCACCTTTAATATTGAGGATTTGGGCCAAAACCAACCATTTATATGGGCATCATGATGCACATAAGGTAATTTATGTGAATCTAACAAGCAGAGTAAGAAGGATTGAGTGGTCGCATACATGCGTGATCCATAGGAAGGTCCCAAGAAGTGGATGCTACCATTCCTAAACATGAAGAAGAATTGTGGAATTACGGAAATATTTTTTCCACTAAAGTTTCGATTGACTGTAATATGACCAAAAGGACTAAAGAATTTTTTATTTTCAGGCGCACCTTCTAACGAAAATTCTCTAAAAGGAGACCATCTTTACGCTTTTCAGAAAAAAAACATCAGACAAAAAGCCTGGAACAGGCTTCCCAATAGCTATAACTTTTTTCTGAATTTGACCCTTTATTAAAAAAGGTCAAGAGTGAATAGTAATAATGTACTTTGATGAAACTGTTAATATTGAGGAAACGTCTTACCTTTGTTTGACAGTTTTTCCGAAAAGCGTGGTCCTTGCCCCAAAAAATAGTCACTTTTGAGGCCTGAAAATGAAAATTCCCAGAGATGGAAATAAGAAAAAGCTCATATCCCTTTCCCTGATAATGTTAAGTTGTTATGCACGTAGGTCCATCCATAATGTATGCATACCGCATTACAGACATGACCATTTTATTACTTTAATCTGAAGCAATTTTTCAGGCTTCCACGAGAATCACGTTGTCTGCACTACATGGTGAACTTTAGTTAACCTTCAGTTTGAAAACATAGTTCTAAGTTAATGTAGGAAGATGCTACAACAAATATATCAGCATTTACACGATATAAAATAATTCAATAGAAGGCTTCTGTACATTTTAACCAGCATCCTCCTCTTCACAATTACATGTTTTGTTGCTAAGCAAATGTTCCCTGCACGACAATTCAAAAAAGGTCCAATATGTGATAAATGCTTAAGCTAGTATCAACACAGTTGCTCAAGATAGGGATGTACAATTATCATCGTCAGAAGAAACTCATTTTGAAGTAGCAATCAACAGAAAACATCAGAAGTGGCATATTCTAAGCCTTATAACAAAAATGAGAATTTTATCACATACCAAATTCAAGGAAGATGACTGTTAGAAAAAATCTACAGCTTATAGTGACAACAGTTGGAACTGATTCACCCAAGATAGTAGATCATGACTTCAATGTGTTCCAAGAACCAGTCAAAAGCAAAAGGAAAAGAGTTCAATATCTTCCAATATTAATAAATAATAAGCATATGAGAAATAGCATCTTACCTGGATTTTTCAGAAATAAAAAATCGTAAGCCATAGACCAACCTACATGTATGAAAGATATTCCGAGTGTTTGGACCAGACTAAAGACAAGCCAACTTCGAAAGCAAGCTTTCTTTACTAAAAAGGATAGAGATCTTAAAGCTTTTATATCTCTGAAGCCTTTATATCTGTAAAATAATAAATCAAGAAGAAGAAAGCTCCCAAAATATGCTTCCTTGACAGTCAAATCAGTGACTCTGTATGATGGCAGAAGTTGCAACAGACCAACACTAGTGATGCTCAAATCTACATTTCTCAATAGAACACACCAGAGAAGGAATTAAAGCTGCTCATAAGCTGCCTATGAAATCCAAAACCTCGGCAGTCTTATATTAGTAGAGATGAGGGCTTACAGAAAATAAGGTCAACACAAACCCAAGTTATTTGCGTTCAAAAGGAAAAATTTGGAAGGATGCTTTTCAAAATAGAGAACTGCATTATTCATGTTACCAAAAAACAATGACATGCATTTGAAAGAGAGTTGCTAATTCATCTTTTCCATCTTTTCCAAAAAATATTAATTAAGACCTGAAGTTTATTTCGTACTTGCATGAAAATGAACTGAAGATACACTTTTAGCTTTCGCCATCTTGCAACCCATATTGATTGGGTTTGAAACAAGATACGTAACATATCATAAAAGTTGTAATTTTTGTTAAAAATATTTTAAAGACAAAAACATAGAAAAGGAATATTAATTTCGATGCAAATCTGCTGTGAGATGTTCTCCCTACCCTTTTATTAAGAAAGAATAAAACATGTCAAAGAACCATACAAACATCCGACCTGAAAATCACCTCCTGAACACTTAACACTGAAAAAAGTACATTAATTTCAAAAATACATTAACTTCAAGACAAAACTTCAATTTTACATCTAAATGGCCATGAACTGCAAAAGGCATTAGTAGTAGAGAATGTGTTACAAGCAGCATGAATGGTCTTATTATTAAAAATTTAAAACTTAACAGCTTAAATTACTTTAAATACAAATGGACATCAAATAAGGAAGTCCTAGCATATGACATTACTCCTTAAAATCTTGAACAACTCGATGGCCATAAAACTTCAATTTTTTTTAGTTCTAAAAAGCAGAAAATACACCCTTAAAAAACAAAATTAATATCCCTAATTTTGGTGCACGAAATCAGCCTTAACTTTTTATTTTTTCACTTAGAACGTCTAATACTACCTCTCACTAAACACTTAGTAATCAGCCTTGAGAAATGTATGTAACTTCAAATAAAATTTGCCATTTTCCTATGTTTGAAGGTGTAAGTGGCATAAGGTACATCTCGTACCATACCATGAGATGACATATGAGTGTGAAATTACATATGATACAACTGGAGTTAGTCTTCCATGTCTAAATGAAGCCTTTGAAAGTGGAAGGTATGGGTTCTTTTATGTCCCCAGAAGGGCAACATTATCAAGATGGGTCGCTACAGTAGACAAAACTCTAGATTCCCATCTGAGTAACCTTATGCATTGTACTATTATGATATGTAACATAATTATATGGATTTTCATTACGGTAGACCTGTCTAGCTCGTTACAAGAGTGTTATTACTTTTACTTGTATGTCACTGTGTTATAAAAAGGATGTACGATATGGTGTGATTCAAATAGTATCATATGACATAGTGTCTGCAATAATTAAAGGGGACCTGAAACCCCTTTATTTTGGGTTTAAAAACCCTTTCTCCATTGGACATATGCAACTCTTAGGAGTTGCATGTGAGTGAATTTTTGACCAAAACCATTGATTTGAAGCCCGATTTATGGTGAGAGATATCATGCTCGAACAAAGGACTTTCACTAGCATCATGTGTAGAAAGAATTTTTGGGACCACCTAAATAAAGACAGACCATGGAATCTCTTGCTTTTATGTTGCCCATCAAAGTTGATTTAGTTGGGGCTGAAATAGGAATAGATTTACAGTTTAAACCAGATAAGGTCATGACATCCCAAACCTGAAATTCCCTTTTTATGATATCCAGATTATGAGATCAGAAGCACTGTTTTAGGTTTATGGGAAAATGTGTAAATTTGTCCCTTGAAAGATACCAAGATCGATTTCCTTGAAAATTATACTATGAAGTGTGAAGAGATTTGGAATTGGTGCTCACTTGTTTTATGTATGTATGTTTGTATGTATGTTTGTGTGTATGTATGTCTGTCTCTATATGTGTCTATAGAGTATAGACACTGAAAGGGAGAGAGAGCTGTAATTTCACTAAATTTTGGATCTGGTTAAATTCAGACTTCAAATCCAGGTTTTGTGTTAACTGGCTGAAACCATCTACTAACGACTCACGAACAGGTCTAATCTGGTATCCCCCAAAATGGCAGGACTCAACCCTCAAGGATTACAAGATCCGAGAATCCCAATCTTAAATACAAGGCATCCTCAAAAGAGTATTTAGCAAACCCGTGAACTGGACTCAGATTGGCTGGCTATTGGTCATGGGTCAGCAAGTTGACTTGGCAGCTTGCCAGGTGAGGTCATCAATTTTCCAGTGTACTTTTTTTCTAAGATGATAAAAAAGTTGGATATATCAATATAACAAATCATAAATATAATCATATAGCTATAGTTTAAGAATATATTTACAAAATAATAACTACTAATAAGCAACATGAATTAGACAACTTAGATTAGACTATTTCCAATAAACAGCTATAGACTATTTCCTAGTGAAAGGGCAATAGTTAGATGCTGAATAAAACAGTCAGGGTCAGGCAATCCCGAGCCAATATAACTGATTCAGCCGATCTAGATCTAGGTCTTCTAGGATTTGGTTGAATTTGTGTGAATACTTGATGAAAGCCTATCCACAACATTAGCAAGTAATTTATTAAGCAAACTATGTCCACATAACATGATATGTAGAAGGGGCCAACAATGTCAGGCCTAGAACAAGCTGGAATGAAATTTGTGATATAAAGAATGTGCCCAATCCACTGCCAGTCAACATCTTGGCACAGTTGCAGAGTGTATAAAGTATTGTATCAAATATTAGAATGCCAGTGGATAAGTAGAGAAATAAAATTGCCTAAATAAACATATAACTAAGAAATTATATATAGTATAACTTCTCAATCAGAAATTCACAGGGCACCATATGAATTCACCGGAAATTTTCCTCAAACAAACGTTCTACAAAATTCAGGAACCTGAAATATAATCAGTCTGAGAAGTTCATAACCATTGGAAAAAAGCCAAACCAGACTTGGGGGAGAAACAGAGCAGATCACTACCTCAATCGTTCACAAAGGCGTGCCAAAGCATCCGAGCCAGTTCTAGAAGCAACATCCTCAATCTCATTTGCATTTGACAAAGTAACACTATCTGCAAGCTTGAATTCACAAAGCTCTTTCAAAGAATATGCATCAGTTAACACAGCTGAATGACCACCACCAGCTGCCAGTTTCCGCACTACTCCAACACACCTATCAAGCACAGTCAAACTTGAGCTTCACAAGTCCACAGTGTGTAAATAAGGGAAACTGTTCATGCATTTCCTAAACAGAATTGAACCACAAATAGGAAAAAACTGACATGGATCCCTCACCAATCTACAGGCGATGGGTGCCAAGCATATGTTGATTTTTTGTTTGCCGCTTGACCGTAGCTATTATAGCCCCATCCATGAATACTCCCATCTTTCATGGCAACCAATGTATGTGAATGCCCACATGTAACAAGCTGCACGCCTGATGGCACTACCAGAACTGGAATATTGCGTAGATATGCCTCTGTCTCATTTGGAAGACAAGAAAAGAATCCATTCTGAGGACCAAGTCCTAGTTGACCTTCCCGACCACCACCCCAGGCATATAGAGCTCCTTTCTCCGTCAAAGCACAAGTATGTACACCCCCACATGCTACATCCTTCACCACAATCCTTTCAAGGGAAACTACTCTTCGAGGTAGCAGTTCTTTATCCCCATACTGCAAAGAACAGTGTCCAAGCTGTCCCGCATTACCAAGACCCCATGTATATCTGCAACAAATAGAAAAAGTGTTGCAGCCAAGGTGACATTTCCAGAAAAATAGCATGAGCATTGAGCGTACAAAAAGGAGATTCTTGTGAAAGAACATTTCAATGGGAATGGAACATGACTCAAGTACAGTACATGAACAAATCTGGGTACTGATTAAATAACACAAAGAATCCAATTTATTCTAATGAAATTCCTGTCTTCCTCTTCTCAATGCATCTCATTCTAATAAGTGCAACAGGTACCCATATTACAATTGTATCACGTAAAAATTTATAAGCTGAAGGAGAAACTAGGCATTTGAGCAGATAGCAGATTAATGGCCCAAAAAGGTATACAATCGAGAGGAGACAAGACAACCACAAAATTCAAGAATAAGAATGGATAGAAAAGAAAATTAGTTAGCACAGTCTAAAGTAGCATTTTTTTTATGGTATATATCACACAAATTCACCTGGATGGCACCAAACCCAAGTCAAATTGGCCAGACATAGGTGCAACCATGCAAGTATGGGACACAACTGGACACTGCAAACTGACATATTTTTTTGCATACTTGATATCCTTTATTTTGCTTAAATCTTGTTGTGTGTGTGCGTACACATGACAGCTGTGTCCCCTAACTCGAGCTTTTGAAATTGGTCTGTATCCATACCCACACCATGTAACATAGACGGTAATAGACAGTCAATTATTCTGTTTTATGATGTTGGATATGCTTTTTATGCAGGCTCAGTTTCATTTCAGCTTCATATAATTCAGGAAAAATAATAATGCAAGTGGTGACATTATCTGTTTTGTTAGTATTTGTAAGCTGTCCTCCCACTTACAGATAAGATTATTTACGTAGGAAAACTTCCACGGTAAGAAAATCAGGCTAGTCTTATGTGGGAAGAACCAATCATCCTAAAAACATTTCATTTTAGTGTGACAAGTTTATCTCCAATTGCTAACATCTTCTCAGATAACTTACACCTCACCGTCCTCTGATATAGCAGCTGTATGATATTCCCCACATGATACATGGATAATCTTCACAAATTCAGGGGCCTCATCAAGAAACCTCAGGAAAGCATTTACAACCCGAGCCCCCTGCAATCCTTCACAAGTAAAACCTCTGCCAAGCTGTCCATACTCATTGTAGCCTGGTGTATCAGAACATAATACAATTCTGATTAAAGAATGCAAGATCAACTGTCAAGCAACTAACATAAGCAGCAATAAACAAGAACATGAAGTTCAGATTTTCATTGAACAGACAAAACCATGCATTTCTCTAAATGACATGAGGAAACTTGACAAGAAAACGAAGTACTTTGAGGAAGTGAAATTGACTATTACCCCATGCCTGCAGCAAGCCATCTTCTGACAGAGCCACCGCATGAACTGCTCCACAAGAAACTTGGCGCACAGCCTGCCAATGAATGCATAGGTCTAGATATTATTTATAAGCCAATCTGACTTTGCTAGAAAATCAAACTACAGTTGTTTAGGTTAGCAATCTGATCAACGTGATTCACATGCTAGAACAAAAGGTTTAAGAAAATCAATAGCCATTAGATAAACCTAGATCATTATCATAAATAATACCATCTAACTCCCCTTTGATTCTTAACAAACCACACCTCAGCAAACTGGACTAGAAATATAATAACTACATTACATGGGTGCATCTTAACAGCTGCCGAACCTGTATCGATGCTGGTGCTGGTGTTGATGCTGTTCTGACACAGCACGTCCATTGCGGTCAGCTGAACCGGACTAAAACTGACCATTTTAAATGCACATCTGACTAAACTTGCCTTATTTCAAAAAGTTTACAATGACTAAAATATAAATACAAATAAGTAAGGTTATTAAACAGTTAACTAATTATACAACTACATAACTATATATATATATATATATATACATATCATTGCACCCACGCCTTGTTTTTTTTTGAAATTTGTCTTACCTGCACCCACACCATGCACCCATGCAACATAGTATAATAATTTATCTAGTAGTTTCAAGTGAAATAACACCCTGCTACTTTATTTGCACACAATTTGCAATGTGTAAACAAGAAACGGAAACACAAAAGATACATTTGAGGTATCGCTTGATTTGCTTTACCATCATGCATAAAACATTCAATTGGAGGACTTTGAAATGTTCAGTAACAGGCAGTACAGAGAATTTATTGAGTAATTTTGGCCATGTCATGATGAGGTGATTCACTTAAAAGTTAAAACTAAATCTGACCACGATAAAGACAATATTCATTCAAAAAGCACATTAAGAAAAACAGAAATGATTATAGGCAAATAGGCAATGCATCTCCAGCATAATAAAGTTAATTTCTTGCTTCTGTTTAACATGGTATAGTCAACAACCAGATTAGAACAAATTCAGAAAAAAGTTCGCATACAGTAGTTGGAGTAAAAGCTCCCCAATACAAGCGTGGATAATTTGATCCCTGTGAAAGAAAAAGATTTACTGTTACAAGGAGTAAAAATAACTTAAAATCTGTGAAGAGGCAAGGAGATGACACCTAACCTGATTTTGTCCCCAAACCCACAACTTCCCTTTAGGTTGTGTCCCATCATTTTCACGAGGTTCAGCAATTGCAGCTGTACAATGGGCCCCACATGAGACAGACTTAACAATTTCTGTCTGCAAAAGCTTCACCCTTTTTGGACGATCGCTTCTTTCCTCGGTCCCATCTCCAAGCTGGCCAAAGTCATTTGATCCTAAAATAGTTTGCTTACAAAAAAGTCAATCCAGTGCTATGCCACAGGACATGACACGACAGAGATCATAAGTAGGAGAGACAAACAAATTGGCATTATCATACATTAATTAGGTGTTTATTTATGTGTACATGGATTTCAATACGTTCATCAAAGTTCTTAATTCAAAGGTACTACACATGATTATCACAAACAGCAACTAAAATTGCTAATCAGAAATATCAAATAGAAAAATCCAATTGCATTTAAATCAACATAATTGACGAAAAATTTTCAAGCAAAAGGGAAAAAATGCAGGAGACATAAAGTCATAAACTAAGTAAACAATAACAGGAAATGGATAAAGTTAAGGACACACTGTTGACTGAGCCCGAAACTGGTATACTTGTGTCCATGAAGTCTTGTGGCATGTCATGCATGGATACAGGAGATGCTTACTGGGTGAAGTGCATTGTGAACCCTAGGGAAGTAAAAGATATAACACTGATTGGGATTATGGATGAGAAAAAATAAGAAAATTCTAAAAATTTTAAATAATAGACAGCTGAAAAGAAATCAACCTATGATCACATTAATGTTACCATGCCTACATCAGGAACACATTTAGCCTAGAGATTACATCTCAACAAATTGCAATTTCATTAATATTTTTCATATTGTCGCTAATTAAATCATCTGTAGCCACAACAATGTACAAACAACCACGCAGCTTAGACCCCTAATCTAAGAAAGTATGACTAATAAACAGTAAGCCAAATTAATAAGTAAAATCTCCCAAAAACAATTAGTAAAATTATTCGAACCTTCGAGGGGTGTCAAAGCATTGTTAGAGATATTGTCTGAGGCTTATCAGCGAGGTTTTCCTTGGTTATTAGTCGGGAAGTTCTTCCTCGCCGAGTTTTCTAATAATTGTGTTACAAAAACATTGTTTAAAATTCAAAATATTTAATAATCTGCTAGAAGAAACCTAAAAAACTTAAATATATTAAAAAATTTGGAAAAAAGGATGGGGAGAAGCCAAAGAACTTGATAAAAATGCATTTTTCAAACAGTCCAGGAACACATAAAGGCATGAATGCGGATTATAATAGCTCAAGCCAAATGATCCTCCAACAAACAATAACTTGCCAGATTCAAATCAGCAGAACTTAATCAAGAGGGTGCCATATTAACTTCTACGCAAGAAAACAATCTACCAATTTAAGAATTTTATTGTTCAGATAACATTTATTAGTCAGATCTCTAGAAACAACACCCAAAACTTTCCAAACATCTAATTTGCTCTCCGTCAAACAGAGATTTTTAACCCAAACTGCTGGACTTTCTAACTGATGTCATTAGTCAGCCAATGACTCGGTGCAGAAAACAAAGAAGACAGCCATAAAGAGGTACATGACTTCATAGATCCAAACTCGAAAAGTGGAGAAGATGTGGAAATTAAAAAACAAAAAAACAAAAAAAAAACAAACAAGGGAATGACAAGAAAAAAAGATACCAGAAAGTGTCGTAGCAATCATGAATAAAAAGTGAAGCATCAAAAAAGGAAGAAAATGATCAGCACCAAAGACACAAGTTTGGGGGCCTGAACTGCCCTTAATAGCACAATTTCTCATGAACTCTTAAATATTAATGCCTCATACAAGAAGAATGAAAAGAGAAACAAAAGAACAAATGTAAAAGGACGAGATAGGAAAAGAAGAGCTGATGGCAACATAAACTAACAAGAAGCGAAAAAAAGGACCAACCCCAAGTGAACAACGACCCATCTGAAGCCACAGCAGCAGTATGTCCACGACCACAAGCAACATCTAGCCAGCGTGCTGTTGGGCCTCCATTGCATTTGAATAATTTAGGAGAGAGCTTCTTTGGAATCCTCAGGTGGCATTCTTGACCCTTCCTACCAGTCTGGCCAGATTGGTTGTATCCCCAAACATATAAAGCACTCTTAGTAGGAAGGTTGAGAGTTTGAAAATCAAAGTAAACATCTTCAGAGTCCATCAGCAACCTCGAAATGTCCATCTGCAATTTAACATGAAAAAGAAATGTTAATGTCTGCAAGCATACATGTGAGTGTGGAGATAGAGAGCAACTAGGTCCAGTAAAAAGCACCTTAAAGGTGCACTTTTGGATCTCGATGCTTTAAGTTGATTTCGCCTAATTTCACAGTTCTACATGGCAGACTGACAAGAATCAAACCCCTCTGATGTGATCTTTTGATCCAAAACTGTGTTTTAGATCGCCACATTTTTGTGATCTGGTGGAGTATAAAATACCACGTACATATGAGCGATTCAGAAGTTGTCTTATCAAGATCAACCATACAGATCATGCCTTTGCAGTTGACTTTGAGTAAAACAACCTGTGAGTTTTTAGGATATGCTAAGTTGACAAGGCTGCAATGGGAAGCAACCATGAGTATATATACTCCTTTCTAAGAAAATTATTGTACAGGCAATAGGCAGTTTACCAATATCATACATTACATAACTAACTTCCCATATGATATGTAACCAACCTTACATATAAGCCACATAATACATCCCTGAAACTAGTTTCTTTCAGGATGTAATGCACCCACAACAGCCATATCATATGATACGTCCCCAACAGATTTATAGGAAAAGGCCTGAAGACTGAAACCACCCTTTTGAGTTTCCCTAAAAGCCACATACTAGTACTGAGCCTTAGACATTCCTAGATAGTAGGTACAGAAGGTTTTGTGCCCTTGAAGAGAAAAACAAAAGATTTGATGCTGGATTTGTGCATCGGAGATCTATCTCATGTTAGAGAACGAGGACTTTCCCTTGCTTTGTGTGTCGAAAAAGGGAATTTGTTTTCCTTCTGAAAGGTATGTAATCTTTTATGTTTAGTGTACATTTGTGTTGTTTTGAAGAGATATAGTTCAAATACAATCCTGCATGTACATTTCAGTTTAAAATAACTTTCAATTAAAAAAAATTCTTGATTGACCTCATCATTTGGAGTAGAACAACAATGCATTAAATTTGTTGTTAGTAATTCATATTTATAATTATTTTGCCTGTTACCAGTTCTTTCATGTTTTTTTTTTTTTGTCTAGATATGTGGTGGAATAGAAATTAGAGTATCTTTCAACAAATCTACACCAAGAAGAGGAACAACTTAAACATGGAATGCAACTTAGTGGAAAAAAAACTGGAGTATCTTTTAATAGATCACATGAAGATGAACAGATTAAGATTAGAAGATAAGTGATTGAATGACCTTGTTTATGTTTGACATAATACATGATTGAGACGAAGGTAATAAACTGATACAGACTTGTTTTATAGTTAACACACTAATATATCTTCATAATATATTTACTTGTTTAGGCAGCTATGTTCAGGCAATTAGAGGAAACATCACAGAGAAAGCATAAAAAACTTGCTATTATGTTTCAAGAGGAAGAAGTAGAATGGATCCACCTTGAAGGTGTTCAAGAAGATGATGATGAGTGTGTGTACACTGCCGATGACATAGACCTTGAAGACATGATGAATGATAATTGAACATTCATGTCTTGTAGTCCGAATATTTATTAGTTGATGTTTAAAGCTTTAAGTTCAACTGATGGATAATAAAATCATGGATGAGACAATTGATGATTGTTAGTTTGTTACCTGATTATGTTTATGAATGGGAGGATCTTTTTCTTGATTTTTCCTGATTTTAATTTATTTTTTGTTTTTTCTGAATTTCCTATTTTTCATATTATGTATTAAAAAATTATAATTTTCTATATGATCTTATGTATCCAGTTATTATTCTGATTGATACACATTAGATTGTGCACTTTACAACAGTAATAAATTAATAATAACTGCTTACCATTATGACTGATTGTGCAAATTTGCATGTTAAACATTTGAATGACACGGATATGTACTGTATAATTGGATTGATATGCTTCGGACCAGGGGCGGAACCAAGTGGGGGCCGGCAGGGGCACCCTGCCCCCCCCCCCCAAAATTTTTTTCTTTTTAAATTTACATCTAAATTTTAAAATATATATATATATACACTATATAAAAATTTTGAAAAGTTTTATTTCAGCCCCGTCAAAATTTTGAAGCTATAATTCGCCCCCTCCCCCACAAAAAAAAAAAAATCTGGCTCCAGCTCTGCCCCCGTTTCAGACATAATATTTAATCATCAACAAAAATATCTCAAGCAATTCCAAAAATGTCTAATTATTATCAACGTTTCAGACATTACCATATCCGAGAGGCATTGCCTAGAAAATGGAAGACCCCCCCCCCTAAAGGACATGCCTTAATAATATCATGATAACGTGGCCTGTTTTAAATAAAGTTCCTTTTATACATTTTCATTTTTAAGTACATGGTTGCCTTTTTTATTGTTTATTTTATATTTTAAAGAACTTCAAGTTTGTAAAAGATTAGAAATATACTTTTTCAAATATTAGAAATTCCACGATTCTCCAAGAATTTGACGAGAAAAAACACATCTGGAACAAGAAAAGGATCTCCAGAGAGAACTTGCTGAGAAATTACGGAGGATGAACAGGCAGATATAGTTCCAATGCCATCATGAAGTATGGTAGGTTTCTGTTGAGAAGAAGTAAAATAGCATAACTAGCATGCTGATTCATAAAAACCACTTGGTTACCAGGTTGCTAATTGTATGTTCATTACCTCTTATTTAATTTTTTTTTCTTTCTTGGTTACAAAATCAGCAAACTGACACAATGAAGAGATAAGCACGCGTTTTTTGAATGTCATGCTTATTGAATGTAATCCACAACGGTACATGCTCTATCTTTCTTTAGCTCTAACAGAAACTATAATGCAAACCTGGAAAGAAGTCGGTTCAATGTACCCCATCTCTGAGGGGTGTGCCAACGAACAGCATTCCCACTGTAAAATAACCAGAGAAATCGATTCGCAAATGGCATTCCGAACAAAGATACCACAAAAACAAACACAGATCACAAACCCGAAGACCGTCGTAGCGCAACTACATATGACCTTCATTCCTCGGCTCCACGAACCATGAAAACAAAGAGGCACACGTACAGCTTCCTTAACGGCCCTTCGGATAAGTGGCGGAGCCACATATAGGCAGGTGTGGGCTGTTGTCCACACCAGCCTCACAAAAAGACATTATTTTCATATTGGTGGCATAAAAAGTTAGCTCATTTACATATAGTGGTGCCCCTTAAGATCTGAAGCTTTTTTAGTTAGTGCCCCTCAGACCAAAATTCCTAGCTACGCTACGCCTAACGCCACTACTTCCGATGTTAGGGTTTCTAGGAATCGTCCACTAGGAATCATCGCCACGCACCCAAAGTCCGGCATTGAAAGGCGAAATCAAAATGCTAAGATACTTCATCGAAAAGATGAGCAAGAAGAGAGTTCTCCAATGCATAAAGCCATTGAAACGTGAAGAACGAAGACCCTCGACCACGAAGAAAAGACACCAGTAGCGTCTAACCTTCCAGATACATACGGACGGCCACAGATTCCTTCAGAACCGACAAGGGAACAAAAAAAAAAGGAAAAAGCTGCCAAAGAAGACGAGGAAAGAGCAACGATGGTGGCGAAGGATCAATTAGAAGAACGAATTTGATCGAAGGAATTTGGACGCACCTGAGAGCAATTGTCCTAGAAAGCAATGAATTCGGGGAGATTCAACGGTTGGACGCTCCTGTTCCACGGCCCCCTTATACAGGGGGCTTGCCACGTTCGAGACTCTTCCGCCATTCCCGGAGAGCTGGAGAGACCCCACGTTGTCGTTCTGGATCTGTGTGTGGATCCTATCCGATCCAACCAAGAAAATGAGGCGAAAGTGAGACGAGCCATCGCTCTCACTAATTAGGTTGGTATTTTAAATGATTTTTTTTTATTTATTTGGAGTGAATTAGTTCATTCCACCATCACTTTTCTAGAGCTTGCTTTTAACTTATTATTGATCAAACGCCTCAAAATAACGCAATTATGCAAACATATAATAGTAACGATGTCTAAAACATGCACACTTCGTTCCTTATTTCTTTTGGTTTTTTTTCCCTTGCTATGTCACCAGATGCAGGTGCCTATGTCACCAGGTGCCGGTGCCGATGCTAGTGTTGATGCGGGTGTGGGTGCTGACACATTCTAAAAAAAATTTAGGTATCGCGGTACAATGAGGGTATTTTATTATTATTTTTTTTTAATTTATTATATGTATAATAGAATATATTTATATATATATTTTTTTTATTATCACAATTTAGTTATTAATATATATAACATACTTGAATAATTGTATTGTATCATAACAGCATATATTATACAAGTAATTTAGTAATATGACATTTTAACTAGGCTCAAGTGTGAGTCGGAATAGGACCCATGTCTGAAATGCTATTAGGGTGTGGCAGTAAAATAAAAGAGTATGATGACTTAGCCTGAAAGGTGTTTGAAAGGGAGTCAAATATCACCAACTATTTGTTTACTGTTGAATCAACTCCCATTCGATGTTGTGCCGAGGTATTTTTTGAAGTGTTGAGTTTTGAGGGACATAATGTAGTTGGTCAATTAGCATATCGATAAAAGACCGAGAGGCAGAGGGAAAGGAGGAGAGGCTTCGGCCTCTTATGAGTATTCTCTTCCTCAAAACACTAAAATGTGTCTCGTGTTTGTTTCATTATGCCCACCTGAATTAACAAAGGTCCAGTTACCTACTTCATGGGGATTCAAACACCCTCCTTTCATGGGGATTCAAACACCCTCCTGATGGGCCAAGAACGGAGAGAGTGTTTGGAGGCTACAATATATTAAAACCCACTAAAAGAGGGCCCTTATACTGTTGTATGTGTGTGAAGGCAAGATGAGAAATATTGCATAAAAAGACAAAATTTAAAAAAAAAACACTACATATATGTTGTTAAAGTGCTCATTCTAGGTACTATTTTGCAATATTTTGGTCATCATGACATTGTTTTAGTGAATCTTATACACTAATTTAACATTCTAGAATATTCACCTAAAGTTTATCTTGGCATCATATTTCAAATTGCCTACTTCAAAAAACAAATTCACATCTTATACACACAAACAGGGGCAGAGCTGTAATTTCTAACTTGGCAGGCCGAATGGTCGAGGAACATATTGTTAATATATTTTTTGAAAATTCTTATGGGTGGAAAATTAAATTTATTGAAAAATATGAATCTGTAAATTTAAATTATAAAAAAAAAACTTTTTTTTTTTTGGGTGGGCGCCATGGTCGGTTTACAAGTCTGTTGAAGGAATTAAAATCAGTCGGCAACTGGTACAGCCAACAAATTTATGGTTGAGGGGCATTAATTTTTTGAGTTTTAAACTTTAAGGGCACTTGTATATAAATAAACAAAACCAAGGAGGTAATGTACAAACAAAGCAAAGTGCTCTATATGGTCTGATCGAATCTTTGTTTTTTATTTTATATCGTTAAAAACCAATATAAATTGTGCATTGACATTACCATTTGTTTGGCCACAAAATTTTCAGTAACAAAATGTATCTTCTGCAACAGTTTTTAGATAAAATAAAAAAAAACATATGGTATTGTATTCAATATAGTTAAATGCTTACGTTTCTAAAACCATATCGGTTTTTACGAAATTTTGTGGTTTTAGAAAGTTGTTGCTTGTTCTCTTAAATTATCTCGGTATAAACTGAAAGATCAAATACTAGTTAGTGTTCACAATACTTCATTTTAAGTTAGTTTCTAAGTTGTATGCTCTCATAAGAAAAATATAACATTCTTTTAGCGGTTCTTTTGTGCTAGCACATTATGTTTTATATATTCCTTTTGCAGTTTATTTAAATGCTGTTCAGATAAGCAGTTTCTTCATAAAATTATCACCATTTTATCCCGAATAACAAATAAAAATTGCTGCAAGTAATGTCTGAAACTTGGATAGCTGAATAAGGAAAATGCACAATATAATATAATATTGTGCAAAACACAAAAGAACTGCTAAAAAATGTTACATTTTTTTTTGGAAAGTATACAATTGCAAAACTAATTTAAAAGGTGTATTGTGAGGATGCTAACTAGCATTTGCTCTTCTATTTTATGCTGGGATATTTTAAAAGAATTTGGCTGTTTTGAGGTCGCTTGCTAATATATATATATATATATATATATACTTAACGGAAACAAAATAAATTGTCATAAGTTGCATTTGAATATTGAAATAGATCAACTTCAGATAAGAATTACATTTCATGCGATAAAACTAGAAACTTGCTACTAACATGCGCTTAACTCAACCAACTATGTTCGGTGCTACAAACAGAATTAAATAAAATAAGTTCAAGTTTATTTTCGTAGTTGAAATAAACTTGAACATAGTTTTGCAGAAAGTTCTAAAAATAAAAGTTGTGATTATGAGGCTTAGTGAAAGGGTTTAACTTATAGAGTTGAAAAATGCTTTGCATATGGGACACGACGCCTGCTTTGTCAGGAGAAAAAGGATCGACCGTTGACATTACCGCAATCGGTGCAGTTGTGCACCTACCTACCCATTTGGCACACAATCCACCAACTGCCCTTGTAGAGTTGCAGTCCGGCTTCCGTTCCGTCAAAATGGATTGAGTGGCCCCAACCTACCAGAAATTGGAGAGTACCTTTTCTTTAACTTTTGCAAATTTTGAGGCTTTGCACCATCTTTTGAATCTTCAAGCTCCAGATTCTGGGTTCTCCAGGTTAGAAAGGTGGCTACCAACTTCTCCCAATTTTAAGTTTCTTTCCTCCCAATGTTTCTTTCTGCTTCTGAAATTGTTGGCATCGAGTACTCGATCGGCGTATTGGCTTCCGTATGCTTAGGATTGCTCGGTAGCTGTTTATTTGTTTGGTTTCAATCAGTAAATTAGTGGGTGTTCATTATTTTCGATGGTGCTGCTTGGAATTGCTGAGAGAACTGCTGCGAACCACTGTGGCTTCAGGAACCTCTGTGTTCTTCTGATTATGCAAACGCTGAGTGTGTTACTTTTTCTTTTCACAATAGTTTTTTTTGTATTTAGATTGCAGAGATACCAAACTTGTACAGTTTTGAGTTTTCCATTACATTTGAAATTCTTAAATTTGGGTGCAGTTATAAACCATAATTTGGTTCATTTCATGATACTTGATCATTTCTCACTTCATTTTGCAGATTTTACGAGTTCGAACCAGATTTATTTTACGCTAACTTAGAAAATTAGTAATTGAGTTTTGCTCTTTAAATTGTTGTGAGGAGGAAAATAGTTTGAGCCAGTGGTTCACTTGTTGAAAAATTTTGAATACAGCATTATATTGAGCATATCTTCAAACCAACAAAGACAAAGCTTCAAAGGCCTAAGCATCATAGAAGTGCACAGTTGCAGATATCCTGTTAGACACGCAACCCCTAAAACTGCTCTTCATTATTGGAGTGATATTCCTATGTGTATTATCCTCGATATGGTGTAGTTGTTAAACAGATCCTCTCTGTCTGCCTCTCTTTTGGTATCCTTAATTAGTATTTGGCGATGCAACAAATTATAGAGAAGTGAAATGGATGAGAACTATACTGTTAGTGTTAGGTGTTCATAAGGACCAGGTTAGCCACCCAATGCTCAGGAACAGAGGATTTCGTAAATAAGTTGATCTTGAAGACCCGCCAAATGCAAAAGGGTTCCTAATAGTTAGGAATTGGATTGTGAAAAAAAGGCAGTGGTCTCAAAGCCTCAAACTATTGTCACAAATATCGTTCTCGGGTTTTTTATCAAGGTTTTTCTTAGGCATTAATTGGTAAGTTTGTTTTCCTTGGGAAATTCTGGCAATTCAAAATTTTTAAAAATATAAAATAATTGGGAAATATGAAAAATTGATTTTTTTAAACTGGTTTTCTCATGAAAAACATTTGTAAACGTCAAACAATTAAAATATATTTAAGATAATTTTTTGGAAAGCAATAACTTCATTTTGACGTTTTCTTAAAAATATTCAATTTCCCTTTTTTGTTCACTTTTTTCCTTTTTCTCTACTTCCTTTTTTTTGGGAAAGAATGTCAATATTTGTGATGGATCAAACCTCATCCTCAGAAAGTGAACATCTCTTCTTTTTTCTAATAAATAAGTCTGGTTGCTTAAATAGTCTGAACCTGTTCATTTTGAGCAGTTAATGTTATTGGAAGGGAAAAGAGTCACCACTTTAAGTGTCTCAGTTTGAGGTCATGCGCTCATGCGAATGTGCAGGCTCAGATCTTCAACCTCATTTTGCCCTTTACATATACCTGAGACACTCATTTAAAGCCCTAAGGACTGTAGCATGTAGGGACTTTATTTGATTTCCCCCTGGAAAAAAGGAACACTATTTGATTGCGGAAAATTCATTATCTCTTGCTGATATCCTGACCTTAATCACACACACACATATATATATATATATATATATATATATATATATAAACCTGATTCTGTTGTGCTATTACGATGAAGAGTAAAGAATCATAAACTTAGTACCATTAGATGAAGGTTCTTGACAGCATCCTGGACGTTGAGCATCTCAAACAACTGCCTGAATGGATGGCAGATCATGAATTTCATTGAGTGGTGACTACAATCAGATGCTTTTGCATGCTCACCTGATCATCCAGATTAGACATTTTTGTCTACACCAATTGACCTCACAAAGCAATCAAGTCTGTCTTCTGATATAAAAAATTACTGTCTCAAACTTATTCAGTTCTTCTCTTTGTTATTTTCCAATGAGTAATTTATTTTGTTTCTGAACGATCCTAATACTAACAGTAGCAGAAGTAGCAAGCTTCTAAGTGGGGTCTGCTGGGTCAAGTTTATGTTACTGTCTTAATTCTAAAAGCATGTGAATTAAATACGATCAAATCTGTTAAGTCTTTCTGACCTGCAGATATATCAAATCCAGAGCATGGCTCATTTGGGCATCTCAAACTCAGTGAAGAAGCTCATCCGAGTGGACATTGTTTCTGATACAGTATGTCCTTGGTGCTTTGTGGGCAAGAAAAACCTAGAGAAGGCCATGAATGCATCAAAGGATCTGTATGCTTTTGAGGTATCCGACTTTCTCTTGAGTTCATAAACCACATCATGACTCTGTTGTGCCCACTCCCAAAACAGCAAAATCTGTGATTTCAGGTTCAGTGGCATCCATATCTCTTGAATCCATCTGCACCCAAAGAAGGTGTTACAAAGATAGAGTACTACAAGATGAAGTTTGGGGAAGAACAATCAAAGCAGATACTATCTCGCATGACCAAGGTTGATTGCAAACCATATTTCTTGTGTAATACATTTATATGAGCTCACAGGCCATGGATAGTTGACAGAACCGATACATATTTTGTGCAGGTATTTCAGGGTCTTGGATTTGATTATGATACTTCTGGGCTTACGTGAGTTCGCAACCTTTCTGGTTTCTACTTTTTTCTTTTGCAATTGTTTGGACTTCCTACAGCATATATACTTATTATGATTGCAGTGGGAGTACGCTCGACAGTCACAGGTTGATAGAGTTTGCTGGGCATCAGGGTCTTGATAAGCAGAACATGCTTGTGGAAACCTTGTTTCTTAGCTATTTCTGTGAGGGAAAATTTATTGGTGACAGGTAGCTGTAATTTCTAATCTGTTTACATGTCAGTCATAGCTATTAATTAGAAAATTGTCTATTTACACTATTTAGTTTCTGTTGGCATCCCTAATAATGTGGATAATTGCTATGTTTTATAGTAGAAAAGAGTGCATGTTTGCTGAGATGTGCATGTGAAGATGGGTACACAAATTTATGATCAAGGACAAGGTCACAAACAAATATAAGAGAAACTAATAGATACAGAATGTCTTGTTAAGATGGTCTAAACATGCATAAAAGATCTGTGACACCTATGATAAAGGTTGAATTTGAAAAAGAGAGGTCACAGAATTGGGACAAGGCAGTGAATGATGCTTTAGAAAATTGTATGCCGACTTAGGCTGTTTAACTCAGGAAATAGGGGAATAGGGTTCATAACACAATCTTTATTAATTTAGGTTAGTCTTCATTATCATCATCATCATCTCATGATGGTCTTTCTGTAAATTTTAGAAGATACTTGGTTCTACATGGAAGTTGGAACCTGTGTATGTTGGTCACAAATTTCTGATGCAGTTATTATCAAAAATTACCCTTTGCCTTTTCACAAGTTTTAAGCGTGTCATTCTTGAAATTTTCATTGGGATGAAACATTTGAACTTTGAATATATGATATGATATCACTTGTAAGCTTTATAGTGCTTTTGCAATTATTGTAAATGGATACCGGGACCAAAGGGGGACCGGCATAAAATAAAAAAAGTTTACATGCAAATCTTAAAAAAAATTATTTATCTTATATAAAAATTTTGAGAAATGATGTTTCGGCCCTTGGCAAAATTTTGAAACTATAATTGGCCCCCCTTCATGAAAAATTCCTGGCTCCACTCCTGGATAGTTTTATTATATCATGGAGACTAGATAATTTATCAAGTCATAATTTGTGCCTTTGTCTATCACATAACTGATGGTGTGGTTATGCTTGTAGTTTTGTTATCATTTGTACTCTAATTGGGCTTGGACTGATGCAATAAAAAGAGGCTTTTCTCCAAGAATTTATTCAGTTTGTGTTTCGTTTTCTGAACGCCTTCCATTATTTGATTGGCATAATTATCTTGAATTTATCATGACATTAGCATAGGTAGTCTCATCTGCACTTTAGGGGCTATTTACCTAGCCTAGATGTTTAAAATCCACACTTAGGATGTCAAAATTTTATGGATTTATGACCTTAGGATGCATAGAATTTACAGCTTCAGGATGTGCAAATTTACATATTTGCAAGTTTTCATGCCCAGAATTTAGGGAAAAAAAAAAACTTTGGCGGTGTTGAGAAGAAGTGATTATATATCCCACTTGTCAAAGCTGATAAAATACGTGTGCAATCAAATCTGGATTTTTTTTTTCATTTTTCAGTTTGCACATTGAATGCTTCCACCTGATGCTGTTTATTGAATCTTTTTAAATTGGTATTGTCATTGGTTTGTTATATATCTTGTTTTATTTCAAAAAACAAGAGAAGGAAGGATAATATAGATGGGAATAACGCATAGGTCCTAGGGATGATGAGAACTTTTATATATCAACATTCTCACCGCTAAGCATTTTGCTAGATGTTGCTGCCACTAAGTTTCTTTTTGGGTCTATTGCCTGTCTGTTCATTTGATAGGTAGATTTGGCCTTTGTTGATGGATGATTCTAAGGAGCATGTTTTTCAATCCTTCTTGTAGAAACACGAACACAAAGAAAAAGAATACGAAGAACACGATGTAACGTGGAAAAACCCTCAACAAGAGGAAAAAAACCACGGGTGAGGAGGAGCTAGTTGCCCACTAGCCGCCAGACTCTCTCTCTCTTAAGATTTCATTACACATAAGGATTAGGGTTACACGACTTAAGTAATGCCCAACAAGGGCTACAAGATGGATTGGGTATGGATCCGGACCTGGTCCCGAGACCCGTCTAACATACTTCAACACTTCTCATACAAAGAACCTCACTGATTCAAGATATAGGGGCTTCTTCACAAAGATGAAAAAGTGGCACAAGGGATTTATGTTAAACAATGCTTGGTCTGACCCATTCCCCTGGAAAACAGCTTTTGTAGAGTCATCTCTTTTCAAGCAAGAGCTGGTCCTTCTTTTCTATTTGAAATGTATGCATCCTTAAATGTCTAAGCACATAGTTTTCAGTGATCGACAACCCAAATTAGAACATGATATCTTTGTCCTTGTTTTACCTTCTAGAAGAAGCCATCCAAATGGGCCAACACATTTTTGTAAGGTACTATAGTTGCACATTCTGAAACAATGCAAAGAAGAAATCTTTGATTCGAGTTGCATAACTTCAGCTAATGCCTGTTTGCATATCGATATAGGCTAATAGGTCAATATCCTTACTTTCATTTGTTCTTGAGAATAAATTGTGATTATTACATATTCATTTTGGCACTTTGGAGATATCCTTTGCTTCGGTCATTATGCAGGCAAGTTCTTCTGGAGGCTGCTAATAAGGTTGGGATCACAGGAGCAGAAGAGTTACTCAATGATCCAAACAAAGGCCTTGCTGAGGTTCTTTTCTAAGAAAAGTTCCATCATTGTTATCTCTTCATTTAATTGTTTGATATCATTGTTTCTTTTTTATCTTAATCTTTTGGCTGATTTTGATTGAAATGCTCGTCTATACTTGGTGTCGAAAAGGTTGAAGAGGAGGTCAGGAAGAACTCCACCTTTGTTAGGGGAGTCCCACACTTTACAGTGAGTCACCATGTTCACTTTGCAAAGGATACTCTAGCATTTTAACGTTTGCACAATCCTAAACTTGATACAATTTCCTTTGTAGATTAATGGCAAGCACAAGCTAAGTGGTGCCCAACCTCCTGAGGTATTTCTTAATGCTTTCCAAGCTGTTGCCAATGAAAATTCGCAATCTTAGATGAATATATCTACACGATACTTGTTAAATAAACTGCTGAAAATGGTGATTCAGAATCTTAGATTTTAAAACGTGGGTGTGAAGCTTATATGTTTGTTCAAAATAAGCTCCTGCTATTGCTAATGACAACCTCCAATCTTAGATTGTCAAATTAGCTGTGATTTCTATTAGTTGAACTTTCATTAGATCATGTTCTCCAATTTCTGGAATGAATTTGTGCCATGCTTCCGGTTGAGCTTCGTTTGCCTATAAAACATGTAAAAGAAACAAAACCAGATTGTGGGTAAAAATGGTGGCAGTATTCCATTTCTCAGTTTAGGACCTACATTCGACGTGATTATGCTTTTGAGAAAAAGCTTAATGGCGATTTTTATGTGGTTGAAGCAGCGTTATGATCATAGACCTGTATTAATACAAATCAACCTTCTGATTTTTAGCACAAGCTTGCTCACTTGTTCAAAATGGCAGTACCAGAAATTCATCAATGCCGATTGCATCTGTATTTTCAGCCTTATCAAGAAAATGCAATTTTGAGATCAGGAAAAATAATTTATGCGGATTAATCCCTGTTCCGGGCCGGTAGGATCATCTTCAGAACCTGCTTACAGTCTTTCAATGCCAATGGTCCAGTACCCACAAACTAATCCGTGCAGATGGTATCTAGTTCTCCTACAGGCTCAGCTTTATCCCCAAAAAAAAAAAAAACAGAGACATTCAATTAAAATAATAAAAATAACACCAACAACTGCTTTTGAAATTCAAAAAAAAAAAAGAAAACTTTCTTATTACTTCAACAAACACGTAAGATGTAATCGTAAAAGTTCACTCTAAAAAGAAAATGTGTAATCTGCAACACAAGGCTTACATTCTCATGAGCATGAAGGCTTCACCTCAAGTGCACAAAGGCTCTAACAAAAGGGTGAAACTTGAACCGTATATTATTGACAATACTTTGTACATGCATGAGGTTGAATAGGGGATCCATCGACCTAACTTTCACCATCTGATCACCTTGGAATTGACGGCCTAAATAGTTTCCATCAAGTTTTAGCATTCGTGGGTCTAATAGTTACCTACCTATATATATGTATATACATTGGTAGGTCCAGACCACTAGGTCATTGAGAAAAACTAGACCGCTTAAACTCAATCATTGAAATGTTTTTTTTTTTTTTTGCAATCTAAGCTTACTGATATGATCTTCAAAGTAAATTGATGGGAAACATATATTAGGGTAATCATTTTTTTAATGTAATTATATTTTATCATAAGTAAATCTAGACGGTTCATATAACTCAAAATTTTGATAGTGGAAAAATCCCTATGTTTCGTAAAAACAACTCAAGTTAAAGCATATTTTATAACGAATTAGTTTTTATAGACATATTAGGATGTTTTATATTTTTAGCAAAATAAAGGATCTGGTTTTTATCCCTGACCTACCAATTTTTTAGCTAAAGACAAGTAAATAAACCCCTTTGTAAAATCTGAACTACGGAACATTTTCCCACTTCCCGTTTTCAGTCGCACTGTTTTAAACATTTCGAGCGCATGTGAATGGTTGAAGTCATTTGAAGGCAGCTAATTGAAAAAGCCCACAAATATCTGTGAACATCTTATTAAGTCACTTGAAGATTGAAAATAGTTTGGAGAATAGATTACAACGGAGCCACATATGATTTTGGTAATCTACAAACCACCGGCCAATTTTTGAAAAGCTTACGAATTGGCGTCACCATTTGATAGTAATTTACAAGTGGCTGCTTCCACTAAGTTCTCAACCTAACCGTGGTCTAACGAGGGTTAGCATCAAAATCTGGCAAAGTGGCTAGGTGGTTCTCAACCAAAATAAATAAATAAATAAATAAATAAACAAATAAATAAATAAATCTGATTTTGAGTCCACACTTTTTAAGTTAAAGTGTAGACTTGAAATCCACGTAGGGGATAGAAGCTGAAATCTACAGTTTGATACAATTATAGATTTCGGCTATCATGAATTTGAGATTGATTCATGGGGAATCAAACACAACCTAAGATCTTATTTTTGCCACCAGAAGCACCACTAGGAGAATGCACCGCTGTTGATTTTGTTGTTTGCAAGAGTGGTTCTGAGAATCCGACTCAAACGCGGAACGGAAGACGTCTGCTCGGTCTATTTGGGTGGAACGTTGCACCTGATGCATTCACAACACGTAGAGCGCTCTATTCCGTGTGTTCTTTCATCCATCAGTTGGTCTTACGCATAGTTGGCAAACCCGTGATCGGACTCGAATTGGCTGATGATCAGGTCACCAGGTCACCGAGTTTACTCATCGACTCAGTGAGTTGACTCGTTGACTCTGATTAAGTTTTAAAATAACCTGAATTGAGTCAGGCTGAGTCGGGCCAAGTCGAGGGTGAGACTGGTCAACCTCGACTCGTTGCCAGGTTTTCTAGCGATCTTAGTTGACTCATGATTCCCTAGCCAACTCAATGAGTCAGCTAACTATGGTCTTGCATGCCAGTTCCACCATTCAAGGAAACGCCCTTGTTCCTACAACGACGTGTTCCGTGCAATTAAATAAGGTGTGCTTGCTCGGAAGGGAGGATAACTCATCCATGGCAGCCTTAGTCGCTCAGGAACCGACTTGTTAGTCGCTTATGGCTTTGTCGTTGTTTGATATCGCAGAGACATTTTTTCTCTCTCATTATCAGGGGTCCAATGTCCCCGTCTAATGTTCCAATTTTATCGGATGTCTCGAAAGAGGACAGCATTTCCCTGCCTATCAAACATTAGCATAGGTTTCTCTTCCTGTATGTTCGATATAGCATGGATAAATTATCTTAGAAGTAGTAGTCTTGTAGTCAGACAGTATAGGCGCCTATATATAAGATAAGATCATAAGCCCTATGTCGACATGACGCGAAGACAATACAAGCTTATCATTTTATACAGTGCTGAAACTCTTACTTGTGGCATTGCAATTTGCAAAGTAGACCTGTATAAGTCGACAAGAGGGACCTTCATATAACTTTGCCAGATAAAAAGTTGTACCATAAAACTAATGTTCGTCTGATTGGTATCGTGGATGAATGAATTTGTAAAATGTTATTGGAAAACCAAATTATATTAATCACATCTAAGATGGCATATGAATGGCAAACTCGAAAAAAAAAAGTCGTTTTATAACAAGTTTTATCCGGAGTTGATAGCATTCTTGCTACCCATTTTTGCATATTACAAACCGTCGATGGAATCTGTGCATATGCTTTTAAAAATTGTGTCAAAGGAACGTCCGAAGTGATGAAATGCCTTGAATGCATTTCAGACTTCACCTGTTTTCCTGTTTCTAACAACTAAAGCCGATCGGGACGAGGAAGATGTCCACGACAGACCAGAAATGGAGAGACTAAGTTTGATTCAAAAATGGTATGAGATATGATCAATATATCATAAAATGGGACTCGTGAAGTTATATCCAATGAGGTCCCACGGGAGAAAAGAAAAGAAAATACGAGTTTTGAATGGACTTCTCCTGACTGTAAGCTCTGGACAGAGAACTTCTTGATAATACACAATACAAAACTAGTTCTAAGTTTCTAACAGTTTAGCTTTTAGTTCCATCAAAGGATTAGTAGACAAAACGTCAATTCTTCTGCACCCCTATACTCCCAAATCTCAACCTGCAAGGCCTTTAAGAGAGAACAGAAGAGTACCAACGGTGGACAACTCCTAGAAAAATAAATCCCATTGTGTGCAAAATATATACAACAATGCATGTCATTGGTCCCCAACAAGAGTTTAAGAGTTCATTCAACGAAGTATGACTTGTATCGAAGAGATTTCCTATATATATGTATACATATTCCAGAGGGAGAAGACATGCTATCCATCTCCTCAACAGGAAACATCCAACTTCCTGTATTAACTCATGTAGTAAAACTGTACCGGTGAACATAGCGAAAAAGCAAATTATTTGTGTTACTTACAAGGACATTCACAGTTTAGAAACAGAAAAGGTTGGAACATTACCAAGTTATGCACAGATGTTTTCCGGCTTCTTAACACCATGTGATGAATGATAATAACTGAAGAATTCATCATGGACTTTCACTAAAAACCATTTCCTGAAAGGACAACAAAGGAACAAAGCACTCTAGTAAGAAGGGAGCCAAAAACATTCAATATTCCAAATTATCTGAACTGCCTCAATGTGCAGTATGTTTGATACTTGATATTTGCATCCTCCAGCACAATGTCAACGCTGTTTCATGTAGACATTTAACAGCTTCAAATCATTGCCACAAATATTATTCTTGGGTTTCTATCGGCAAGTTTTTTCTTGGGTATTAATTGGGAAGTTTGTTTTTCTCAAAAAGATATAGGGATTCCAGAAAACTTAATATAAAAAAAATAGGAAAACAAATTTGGGTTTTCTACTAATTTCTTACAGCATTGATAAAAAAACACAAAATCTATGATAACACGCTAAATGAAACCTAAGAACAAATTTTTTTTGGAAAATTTCATGATTTTTTCCATTTTCTTCATTTTGCTTTATATTCCATGTTGCTGACGGCAATGTTGTCTCTTCGGGAGAGGCAAAACATTCTCCAATACTTCTTGGTGACAATAGTATGGGTTTGTGTCATCCTTGCAGCAAGTGTGGATGAGAGTGCGTCACCTATTCTAGTAACCAGCATCTCTATCTTGGCAACACAAATAACCATCACTCAATTGCTCAAGCACCATCTAACAAAGCCAAGATGTCTCTAAATTGGTCGATCAGAAAAGCCACTACAGTGATTTTCCCAATTTCGATCTATTATTTATATCAAAACTCCTCATGTAAGAACCTTTCACAAATCTATCTTCTATTTTGTGACTGTGCAAGACAGTTTACAATTGCATCATGAAGCCACTGCAAACCAGATGCTGCAGCAGCAGTGCTTGCTGAAAGAAAATAACAACCATGAGAAAGACAAGAACCTAAAAAGCCTCCACATCTTCGAGATGAATAAAAATAGGAAAAAAGAAAGAAACATGGAAGTGAAAAGCAAGTACCTTTCCACAAACAGGACAATTATCACTTCTTTCCATCCATTCATATATACAACCAAGGTGGAAATGGTGAGAGCATTGTGTCATTATCTTAGGGTCTTCAGGAGTATATTCTGCAAGACATGACAATCATCAACTGCAAAACTTGTTCCTAAGAGAATGGGTAAATTATAGCATTTTCTACTGTCCAAAACAGAAGGCCCCAACCAAATCTCATTCTGAGAATCACCACCTCACAGTTGATACATGATAGAACCAACAACCAGTATCAATAAGAGACAAAATCATTGATAAAACAAAAAACAAACATTTTGAGATCCATCAACAGTGAAACCAAATAAAGTTGACAAAGTGTGTCCTCCAAGTAGCATATGCTGCAAATGTCGTTTCATATCTCGTAATGTTCTTAAACAGATGATAATAACTGAATAAGCTTGTCTTTAATTTATTACTATACTTCAAATGTATCTCCAAACCATTTCAATCAAGAACTTTTAAAGATAATCCAATTTCCACTAGGATCAAGGCAGGAGCCAAAATTCAATCATAGCAGTCAGCTACGATGCATACTTAAAAATTAATTTGGATACAAGGAAAAAGAATCCAAGAGTTGATGTTCACTAGATCTCAGAGATACTATTACAGAAATCAAAAATTGAGAACTGAAGATCTTGATCTATAAATCTACAGTAACAAAGTCTCTGCAAAGTGGAGTATCATTAAGCCGAAAAGAAATTGGAACTGAACAAATGATAATGGAAACAGCTTTTCTATGAAGTTGCAATTTCACATGAGAATCATTATAAGAACAAATGCAAGAGATGGACAAAAGCAATAGATGGTTGAACGAATTCATGACGGTTATTTCTAGACACCAGACACATGAGCCATGGGTGCTCTGTGCACTAAGTTCCTAAACGATAAATCAAACTATCAGCAGCAGGTCCAAGAATGCCTGCTTTTGGTAACAAAGGATTCATCAGGTGTTGCAGCTGATTGCTTGATTCCAGGCTTTGCTACTATAAGAAATTATGTAAGTGTACAGATATACATACATATATATATATATATATATATATATATATATATATATATATATGGCCAATAAGCAAAAACTAGGAACATAAATGTGCACTGTCATCCACCCACTTTGAGCTTACCTTCGAGGCATGTAGGGCAGACATCCTCGTCTTCAGATGATGGAAACATATATGTTACTCCACTTGCAACTTTTGCCAATAAATGCCTCCCAGATGAATCAGAACAAACTATTTTTGAATGTCCTTCATAATCTGCCCCATTTCTCTTCTCTTGTATGGATTCAACAGCACCACTACTACTACTTCTGAGAGGCTCGGATTCCTCATGAAAATGGCTAGAAGCTTTTTCACGCCTTGACACCAGCCCATCACGTTGTAGACGAGCATATCTGGAGTCAGCATCATATGGCAATGGCCTTGGTGGAGAGCGGTAGATACCAGACAAAGAATTGTCAACGGAAGCTGAGACAAGTCCAGCTGCTGCTAAAGGGGTTGCTCCTTGATTAGGTGAAGCAACCCGGTTCTCTCCATGTTGAAATAATGAAGTGTACTGAACAAAAATTGGACAGTTAGGATGCGTTACTCTTCATTTCTAAAAGGTGCTAGTGGGGAAGGAATTCAAGAAGAGTCCCTTAGAAACCAGAACTCACGGCACTGGATTGATAAACTTGAAAAAAAACGAAGGTTGTTCCAAGACACCAATTCACATGCACAGTCTATGTCGAACATGAAAGTGTGAAACTGATGCACCTTTTTACGTTTTCATTTGAGAGAAGCGAAAACCTTACATGGGGAATTCACATCTCAGAACAATGCCTGGACTGGACACAAGATAGAGCAATGTAATCAGAATGTACGTATGAGTAAAGTATGATGTTATAAAGCCAGGTGGTTCAAGAAGTAAGGCATCTCACGTTTCTTGGGACCCATAAAGAGAACAAAGTTACAAAAAAAGACAACTGGGAAAAGAACTGAAAGTAAAGAAACATTCATATTAGAACTGAAAATGAAATTGAGTAGAAATGGAACAGAATGCAAACCAAAAGGAAAATAAAATTGGAAAAGAAAATGGAATTATATAGGAAAGAGACATTATGCTTCTTTCAGTAAATAAAAACGTTATTTGTGCTACAATGAATATGATATGAAATTAAAAAAGGTCATGACATAAAAATTTAACAAGAAATAGCATTTGCAGTTTATAATACTGTAGAGCACTATCTTTTGATTTTCAAATTGAAATCACAGATAAGTGTGTGTGCCCCCATTAGGAAAAGCTGATCCTAGAAAAGCTTAATCATCTTATTAGGTGAAAAATTAGTGCTAACACCGATGATACATTTTTACTTGAAGTAGTAACTCAAAAAAAAAAAGAAACTAACTCAAAATAGTGATACTCTCTCTCTTTCTCAATAATTTAGCTAACTTTCAGTTTAAAACTACCATCTGGCTCATCCCAGAAATACATTCTGACAACTTGGTAGTAAAATAAAAAAACATTTATTCCTAAAAATACCATTTCGTGCAGAAGAAAGGTTTCTTATTGAAATAAAAATATGCATGGACATGTAAAAAATATGAAATGCCAATATCTTAGGCAACTTTCTATTTAGAATTAGCAGCTGGCCCATTTGAAAAATACATTCTAACAATTTGATAGAAAACTAAAAAGGCATTATTCTTAAAAAAATACTATTTCATGCAGGAGAAAGGTTTCTAATTTCCAAGAATATACCTAGATACCAATAGCTCACATTCTCAACTGGCACTGCCACGTTAGAATTCTCATAACTTGGTGGAAAAATCTTGACCCTTGTCTCAGATCCCCACATCAACACATGGGAACTCCAGAGGGCCTCGATAATTAATTTCAATCTAATATTCTCAATCAAGTACCGTAACAAATCTGTGAGAATCCTTCACATCAATTGTTTTTTATTATATGAAGATTCTTAACAATTTATTCAAACACAGCCTAAATGGAATACTTTCCTCTCTAAAAGGGTTTCCAATGTCTTGGGCTTCTGAAGCAACCATTCCTATGTCTATATAACACTTCCACAGACTATAGAAAAACACAATAGATTTAAATCTACTAGTTAAAACTTCTAAAGGAATGCTACTTTATAAGAATTAGTTGAAAATTTTGTGACATTCCAACTACAAGCTTCTTCTACTGTGTTACAAATGATCGTTAGAGACTTTCAAGATGCCCAAGTCACACGTCTTCTGATAACTTACTCTACAAAGAGCAGTGTATTCTTTACGGTTCCCAGTCAGTGGTGGAGCTTCGTTGTAACTGGTGTGGGCAATTGCCACACCAGTACACAAAATTTACTTTATTTGAATATAGAAACTTCATTAATTTTAGTATTTTTACATATGAGTGCCCCTTAAAGATTGAAATTTAAACTTAGGATGCCCCTGAGCCAGAAATTTCTGGCTCTGCCACTGTTCCCAGTTGGCACAAACTCTTTTTTTCTTTCAAGCTGTTTTCATAGAGAATATCTAAAAGTCTTTAATATGGAGAACTTGGTAAAGAGCACAAAAGGATACAAGGACTTGTAGAACTTTCAGTATCTTTTAACAAATATATAAATTAAAAAAAAAAATACTTGAAAAATATCACAATAGACTGCAGGACTATGTCTAAGACAAAGTAGATATTGCTTCACACTTTCTCAAGTATGGCAACAAAAATGCTGATTTCAGATATGCCAGGATATTGATGTTGCCATTGACAGTCCATTTTTTGTGACCAAATATTGGCTTATGATTGCCACAGACATACCAAGAGTTTCAAACACAATACTCTCTGTCATGCATGTATTTTCCGCTGATCCTCCCCATGCCTACACATGTGCACCCAAAGTCACCAAAGCAGGCCCCTTCATGGATTTCAGATATGTCAGAATATTGATGGTGCCAGACTATAATGACAGTCCATTTTTTGTGAGCAATATTGGTTTATGATTACCACAGACATGCCAAGAGTTTCAAACGCAATACTCTGTGTCATGCATGTATGCTCGCTGATCCTCTCCCATGCCTACACATGTGCACCCAAAGTCACCAAAGTAGGGCCCTTCATGTGTGCACGATGTAAGCATTTTTTCATGCAACAAGGATGAACCTATTTCTGTAAGAGCCAGCCCCAACTATTAACCAGACCCATTTCAACAATTTCATCATTCTAACAATTTTAGAAAACTGAACATGAGAGCAACAAATAAATGCCATCCGCACAGGACATGAATATCCATGCTTTCTGTTGGAACCATACCGCATGCAAAAGCTGTTGAATGAAGCATCTCAGGCAGATGCAATGTCTGTACATAGATCCATTAGAGTATGCCAACTCCTCAAACTCCTCTGGGCGCAAGCAGCAACATGCCGAACCCATATCGCTGCTTTCTTCACAAAGCTGTAGATAAGATTGACGCTTATAAATTTTCTTTAAGCACAACCTCCCAAAGGCGTCTTCTATCTAGAAACCACAAGACCAGAGTATATTTTGCGGAATGGCTTTTGACTAAAAATAGCCAGAATTTTCCCGAGAGAGCACTGTCTGTGAGACTAAACGCCAGCTTTTACAGACGGCCACTCTCTCCTCCAGTATGTAAGTCACAAATTGAATCCCATCTCGCAAACGACGCCAGATTTAGCACCCATAAAATCAAATTTTAGAGCTATCCGTGCTCCAACTTGACCAACTTGACCTAGCCCAATTAAAAGGAAAAACATAAGATCAGTTGCCGCTTATTATGATTCATATGGCAAACATAAAGAAAGATTCTGCAAGACGTCGTTAAAACGCCAAAAACAAGGCGGACTAATCCGATCACGAATTCAAATATAAGAGTTGACCTTCTATTGTCAAAAGAAAAGGAGACAATTTACGCCATTAAAATCGGCCTTGAATAACAATAATCATAGACCACCTCTACGCATAAACGACAGCTACAGAATTCCACGTAATAAACCAAAAAAATAATAATAAGAATAAGAATAAAAGGAAAAACTCATCGCCGACAGCCCCAGAAGGGAACGTTCAAGAGAATGCCGTCCACAACAAATAAAATAGACCAAATTTTCAGCTCAAGTGCCAACCCCGAATTTCAACAGACAAACACACTGAAGAGATGGGAAAGACAATAAAACACTCATATGGGGCATGCCAACGGCAAAAAATCAAAAATCGACATACTTGATCATCAATTCAGGCGTAAAGAACGACCAATAACAGATAGAGTACTCTGAAATCATAGATTTTCTTACCTTCTGGGCATCAGCGATCTTAAACCCAAAAGAAAAACTTGATCAGGAAGCATTTATAGATCTGCAGACAGCCGATGTGTTCCTCCCGACGGAGTCATCAGTACCTCCCGTCGGCGGAGCTGACAAGGAGGAAGCTCCCCGAATGCGGAGGGTTTTGGGGAGGTGTAAATTGGTGAGCTCCCAATTGCAGACAAATGTGATGATCATTAGTATAGGAAAAATACTTGTAGATTTGGTGGGAACAACGCTAAATGTGAGAGAGGGAGGGTGGGGGGGGGGGGGAAGAGAGAGAGAGAGTCGATATTCATATGGCATGGAAAAATTTTAATAAATAAATGAAGCACCTAACATTTGGTCGTAAAAATACTCTAAGGGGGCGTTTGTTTGCCTGGTGAAATAATGTAATTAGAGTGACAAACTTTATGTCCTTCTGTGGTACTTTTGCTTTTAGAATAATGTTTTAAGGGGCATGAGATAATTAGTCCGAGCAGGAGTTGTATAGATGTTTCGAATAAGTGACTGATTATAAAGAAACTTCCAACAAATCAAAATCAAACCATATAAGTGTGATTGACTCCGGATAACAAATCACTAAATCTGAGGCAAATGAAAATGTGACTTTAGGAGGAGGCCAGCAAATAGAAGAAAGCATATCTAATTCCCTCCTTCTATCCAACCTTGGCTCATTCAACAAAGAAGTGTCTCCAATTGACAAGGTCAAGTCTTTTTTGTGAAATCAACAGCAGACCATTCTTAGTCAGCAGTCCAGAGCATGAAATATATTTGTTTTGATTCTCGTAGATGTTACTCTTAAGCACCCTGTTAGCAGTAAGAGGCGCTATATTGAATTGAAAGTTGTTCATTGTCTACCCAAGTTTCAATGCAACTAAAAAACAATGAGACTGGAAGGGCCATCCAGCCTCCTATTAGTAAGCGTGGGCATTGGGCCACCCTGGCCCGACAACGAGTCGGACTCCGGTCAGCCCAACATCCAAAAACCGGGTTTCGGCCTAGCCCGACTCGGAAAACCTGCCTTTTTCCCGGGCTCGAACCCGAGTCGAGCTGGGTACCGAGCACCCAGCGGTAGCTCGGCCCCGTGCCCTGCCTTACATATGAGCAGTGCATAACCCCACTCACCCTGAATGATTGTCAAACTAGTTTTGTAAAAAGATGCACCTTCAACTGTGGTCCTTTTAAAGTAGTGTGTTTTGTGTTTGATTAAAAGTTACTGTAAACAATGACATTCATGACACTTAAGTTATGTACAGTAAAATTATGAGAGAAAATATGGTAGTTTCGCCTCCATATACAAAAAACAATACTCTATTTTTATTATAGCTTCTCTTTATTTTTATTTTTAGAGGGCATTGTGTTCGTCATATAATTCAAGTGAAGAAACCAAAACTGCTTTTTTTTTTTTGTAAAAAGTTATATTTTTAAAATGTCGTCAAAATACAACAATTTTGTTTAACTATAAACGAAATATGTCTAATTTCAATTCAGAAGTCTAATTTCATTACGCGTTGAGTTTGAGCTCGACTGATTAAGGCTCGACAAACTCGTAAACTTGTTTGAATACATCGACTTGATTAAGGCTCAACAAACTCGATTAAGGTTCGAGCTCAACTCGGCAGTTACGTGTTGAGCTCGAACTTAACTCGATTATTTAAACGAGTCGACTCATGAACTCGACCTCTACTCGTTAAGCAAAGACTTGGCTCGAACAGGTTCACGAGTCGAGATCGAGTAGCTAGACTCGTTATACAGCCGTAGTTTTTTAAGCTTTTTTCGTAGACAGATGGGTATCGTTGATTTAAAATTGCAAGTGGAGACGATGATGTATCTTGACTTGGTAAATGAAGGCGCACATACTAATAGAAAAGCCCATGTCGGCATCTTCTCTTCTCCTTCATGGGCACGCAATTCCACAACCTAGCAACCATTACTTTTCACAACTTTCACATTGTGTCCATCTTTTATATACGTAGGACGATTTAAATGCGCCGGACGTTGAATAGTTGCCTAATGATTAAATTTTGATTTTTTTTTTATAAAAAAAACTTAACCTAAAACACTATAAAAAGTTGTTATAAGCATTATTAAACTGATTCTGCATTATAAACCCTACTTAATGTTCATGTGACTATTGTGACGATTGATGTCTGGTGACAAATTTTTTAAAATTTTATCATTTTTGCAATGTTACATTTGGTATATATATATATATAATCACCCAACTATCTAATCAAAGCCATTCATATAAACAAAATGAATGGTTGAAAAAAATAAGGAAAAAACTATGAAACAATACTAGATTATTAAAATACCCATCACATTTTTCACATCTTTTTTTCTTAATCATCTATTATTATAGATCAACTCTAATTGGATGGCTGAATGACTCTGAAAAGCTCTACTCTTCATTCAATTTTCTTATAAATATAAATAAATAAATAAATAAATAATATATATATATATATATATATATGTTATTGCACTGTCATCAAAACTCTTATGGTTCATATGTACATATATGACTCTCTATCACTCTCAAATTTTCTCTTTTATTTCAGTTCACAATAACCAATTCATTAGAGATAATTGCATTAGGGCAGTGGTGGAGGGAGGGGGGTCCGCCTAGGTCATGACCCCATCCAAGCTAATTGAAAAAAAAAATACATTAAAAAATTTAAAAATTTTTAGTTGCTTTGTATATTTTTTAGATTCGGTCATATCTGGATAAGTTCATTGAACCGTTTGGTCCGCCCTTAAAAAAAAAAAAATCATCGCTACGCCCCTGCATTAGGGATCATTTTCATTTGCACTAGGGCCAACTCGGAGGGAAAGGGGTTCCCACAACATACTTGGTCAATTCAATTTTCACGAGTGATACTCTCTAAGCCACAAACTGTGTGAAGAATACTACTCTAGTTGATAGGTGCATTGTTTCGTACTAGACCCCAACACAACTTTGAACTCTAAAAGCAGTGGAAAGAGTGAAGGTGGTACTTCGGCCAGTAGGGTAAACCTTATGCTTGCCCAATCTTTGAAAAAATAAAATGTTTAAATAAATTGTTTAGAAATTTATTTTCATTGTATAAACATAAAGTAAAATAAGTGCAGCTTTTGGTATATAAAATGTTTAGAGATGGTTAGAAGATGAGACTGTTACATAATTGGACCAAATCACACAAGATTAACCGTAGAGTTACGTGTGCAATGTGAGGAGCAGAGCCAAAAATTTTTCATGAGGAGGCCAAATCAAAGTTTTTAAATTTTGACACGAACAAAAATATATATTTTAGATATTTTTACATAAAATAAGTAATATTTTCTAAAATTTAGATGTTTTTTTTTTAAATAAAGGTGGGGCCAGGACCCATGTGCCCCCCCTTGGCTCCGTCCTTGAGTGCAGTTACTTACACAATCCTACCAAATTTATTTAATTATATATTTGTTGGCTTCAACTTACTATTTTGTCTAAATACATATTTTTAAGTGATGCCTTCTATTATGCATTTGAGGGTTCACATTCCATTGGATTAATGTGTTTCAGTCAATAATTTTTGCTCGTGGTGCTATATTAAAGGTCTATTTGAAGCTTAAAATGACCAAAATCCAATGTTTTTAAAATGAGATGTGATGTGTTTTTGGCCGCATTAGCACTAGTGAAGTTAAAATTTTTTTTTTTGGGTACTTTCATTTAATACCTTTAATTTATTTGAGATACCTATATGTATAACAAAAGTAATTTTATGAGATTGGTGTGGGCAACTGCCCACGCTCCGCCACTACAGACCGTAGGAGTAGGTTGCTCACCTAGGTAAGAGAAATCCAAAATCCAAGCCTATAACATTCATCTTATCATGATTCGGATCTGGGACAGTAATTGGTTATGAGGGGGATGAGACCATATCCATTATAAAGATCCAAAGGACAACTTGATAAACTCGATTCGAATATCAAAACCAAATCCGACCCATTTTTGGCGGAAGCACACTTTTCTCCGCTTTTTGATCTATGCGCAGAAGCAACTGCCTGCAAGCCTTTGCCGTCACGCCCAGAGAGACAGAGGGGAAGGGAGAGAGAGATGGACGCCCGATTTGTGGAGCTCACGCAGGTGTTTGAGCGATTCAAGTCGGCCTTTTCGAGGAACGATCTCGAGACATGCAACTCCCTCATCTCCAGGCTCAAGGTAACAATGATGTAGAAGAAGAAGAAAGATTTCAGGTTTTCTTCCACTTATTCTTCTTTTTCAACGCCGTTGTTTATTGGGGACATGAAACGGCTTCAGATGCTCGTTTTTCCTTCAAGACCCAAGTGATATTTTTGCTTCTGATGATGTTCCCTAGCCTAAATCTCGCCTCTTTTTCTTTAGCCATCGGCAATGTGGAGTTTGAGTTTTCGGTTTCTTCCCTTTGAACTGTTGAATCGGTTAAAGGAATTAAAAATTTGATGAATGGCCCATAAGTTTTCTTTTTGATTTTTGTTTGATTGGTGCTTTCTTCATGAACACGGCGTTTCAGTTGTTCAAAATTTTCTGGTTATTAAGTCTGTTGCCAGTGGCTTTCGACTATGGGCATATCATTTTCGGGATTTAGGGCATGCTTCGTAGGGCTAGTTAGCTGTTAGACTGTGGATATTTAAAATATCCCTATGGGATTTAGGGCATGTTTTTTAGGATGGCTAGAATATGGCTGTTGGAAATTTGGAAGATTTTAACACGAGGAATACGTGAAATCTTGCTGTTAAAAAAAAAGTGTCACTGATCACTTGAAAAGGTGGAAAAGAAATCAAACCCTAAAGCAGGGACCTGTCCTTAGTATTGGAGAATTTGTTCACGATCAGTTCACGTTTTTTCATCAAAACTGATGGGGCTTAAAAAATCTGCATGTTGTCAAAACTTAGTTCCAGTTACCAGAGCTAGCAGATGTTTTTCAGCTCACGCTTATCCCCAGAATTTGGACTTCATTAAACTTCGTGATCCAATTTTTTTTTTCTAATTTACCTAGATTTCGGATAAATGGTGTGGGACCTGTGGGTTGTTCTCCCCCTTAGTAGCATCAGTCATCAGTGCATGCCACGATAAATGAATGAATTGTCGAGAGAAAAGCTTTTGGATCTTGTTATTGAGGCGATCTGTTTAGGAAAATATCATGCCAATTTGAAATGCTCTCTCAAGGAAGTTTTATACAAACTTTGAGTTGTATGTTTTTTTAGAACATATGCTTTTGCAAATTTCATACTTCCTGTTTTCTTGTGTATCTACATCGTTACTTGCTTAACTTCTTGTTTCATGTCCAATACCCAGGTCATGTTAACTGAATTTCCTAGCCTGCCTCCGTTGTTCCAGAGATCTCCTAATGCGGTTAATGAGTTGATAATAGCAAGTAATGCCTCTCTTTCTCTCTCCGTGTCTCTCCCCCTCCATGTGTTTGTGTTTGTAACTTTGTATGTATGTATATATGAGAAACCAAATTGTGGCCATCAAATGGTATGCACCATTCAATTTTCGTTGCTAAAGGGTAATGGATGGGGTCTTTTACAAGGAAAAATGAGTGGTGGGAATGGTGGCTTCTAGGTACCATGATGGTGGACATTTTCTGGTCTCTCTCTCCCCCCCCTCCTATATACATGTGGTGTGTGTATGTACTCTGTTTGTTGCATATGCATTGATATGAGCTGCGTGTAGGGGCACATGCACCATGGAAGTTAGCTATAATGAGGAGAAGTTTACTTCTTTAATCTGTTAAGAATTGAACCTTACAAATGTGCTTGTCATGATCTGTTTGGTATGCACAACGGGTTCATATCACATTATTGTAACATGTAAATAGGTTTTCAAATTTTTTAAGAATCAATGGATCAAAATATATGAAAGCATGATGACTCACAAATCATATTCTTGAATTTAATGAGCCATGATTTGATGTTGGTAAATTAACCATTCTGAAATTGAACACACCCATTATTGAGGTTGCAAACGGGCTGGATCTGGAAGGAAGCTTTTAGCAGTGTTGGCTATACCTGGTTTGGGTCAAACCTGACTAGAGATACACTTATGCATTCAGATCCATTTTCAGCCCAGCTGGATCCATGCCACTTGAAACCATAGTTACCTAGGGTTTTAAACGGCAAGACTTTTCTTAGGTATAATATGGCGAGCTTGTTCTTTTCGAAAAAAACGGGAAGAAAACGACAAATTTAAAAAATTAATTAAATTTTATAAAAATTAAGAAAAATTAGAAAAATGAGAAACTAATAAGATGATTGCAGCAGCACCATTGACAAATTTTCCTCAAATTAAAACCCTAGGATGAGTCATTTTCCTACTGAAATGTCGACACGGCTCGGGTGCGGCCCAGATTCGCACCCAACAGAAGTCAACAAGAGTCGGGTGCGGCTGACAGCACCCGACCATTTTCGTTCATTTTGGATACGCACCCGACTCGCGTTTGACTTGAGTTAGGTGTGGTCAAACCACGTCAAGCCTATTGTAGTCCTTTTTCGATATTTTTTATTTATTTATTTTTTTAATGTTGAAAAGAGGGTTTAGGGCACGATCGTATATCCTCTTCCTCTCATCCCGTGCGCTTCTCCCTTGCATGGGTTTTGCTGGTTTCATTGAACCATCTAACAAAATGGAAAGTCATTTCCGGAAACTGAGAGGGTCGAATGATGGCTGGTGATGTGCGATGGGTCTTTGAGTGGAATAGAAGACTTCTCTGCCCTATTTTAGTAGTATTGTTGTATGCATCTTTTTCAACCCTATTTCTAGCAAAACGGCTGTTTTCTATCTGTCTCTGGCTTGATTCTGCCATCTGCACTTCCTCATTGCACTTGAGCTTGTATTTCATTTTGTTGTTTTCACTGATTCAACTAACGACTCACAACACAAGTGCTTCTATTTTTTTTGTTTTATGCTTAAATCAGTAAATGTTCATCTTTGACTGTTATTTTTTCCCTTTCTCAGTTTTGTATCTTGCTGCAACGGCTGCTATTTATTGTTTAGCATTTTTTTTTCCCATTTTTGTGTTTTGTCCGGTTTTTGTTTACTTGTTTAATGTTTGTACTTAGTAAATATGTTAATGCTTAATATGTTACATTCATATACACAATACATTATAACTTATAAGTATGTAATATATAATATTCATACATAATCTATCCATAAAGTGTGCAGTGTAGAGTGTATAGACTATAGTCACTATAGTCTATAGTGTATACTCTTAATTTCTTAATTCTTATATGTATATATATTACAATAATAAATTAATAATAATAATAAATACTCTTGCTGCACCGCCGCACCTAATGTTTTGGGGATGTGCTGCTCCGGCATCTGCACCAGCACTTGCACCCGCACCCCGCACCTATGTGACATAGCTAAAAAGTCTAAACTCGTCTCCTCCGAAGTCCAAAGAAGTCTAGGTTTTCTTTTTTTTTTTTTTGGTATTGACATTAAAACTTCTTAATATTACAGGCATGCTACTGCTGAGAACAGTATTTAAATCATATAAAAAAGGGCAAAACGCGAAACTAACACTTTTTTTCATTTGGCCGTTTTTTTAATAAAAAAAATGAAATATCCTGCCCCTTTTTTGGCCAAAGTGTTTTTTACGTTTTTATCGTGTTTTTTTTTTTAAACATGATATTGAAACTATGATTCCTGAAAGTTTTGATGGTTATCTTAATAAAAGGTACCAAGATGATCCTTAGTTCTCTCCATTAATATCTGGTACTACTCCAAAAGTGACATGCAGACACAAACATCTGAAAAGCATGGCTCTTTACGTTATATGCCATTTGATGAAACGGATCTGATGTGGAGGGAGGACTTTATGTGCGTGTGAAACATTTAGCATAAGCATGAATGAAGGTTCTAAAAAAAGTGTATTCATTGGCTAACCCCTTCTGCTTTTAATTGTGTTATCGACTTTGCGTGGCTATAATTCTTAATGACTTTGTTTACTTCAACATGTGATTTCAGGGGACATATATGAGCATGCTGTTGTTCTCAGTGTTAGGACTGAAGATCAAGATTCCTTTGAGAGGGATTTCTTTCAACTTAAACCTTACTATACTGATACAAGGTAGGATTGCATTCTTTCCTGTGGGTGCATGGTTACGTTTTTTTTTTTTGGGTGGGGGTCGACCAGCTATAATCAAATTGAGCCTGACACTTAAAGACATCTCACTATTCCTGAAGCTTGATTTGTTTTTTTAAATTCACTCTGCTAAAGAACATTTCTCACATTTGTTTTAAAAGAAATTGTTGGTACATGTTACTGCCTTCCTGGCTTAATTCCCTTATCGCCACTTATCTGTAATTCGTTTAAGTGCTTGTTTGCTGATGCTTGGTTAGAGCCTTCAGATTTTCATCAGCTCAGTCATTTCTTATTTAATGGGATTTTTAATGGTCTTCTGCTTGTATGCATAAAAATATAACCTAATGACATGCTAAAATAAATGTTGATGATGCTTGGAGTACTCGCAAGGAAATGCTTGTCAGCTTATATTGTTATTCTATGCTCTGACGAGTTACGATCACTTCAGAAGGCTTACATTGTCAATGTCAGACACCTGTTACTGAGACTGACACTGATGGCATAGTGACTTTGACCTTTTAGGTTCTGGTTCATGAAATTGAACGAAGTGTGGGGCATGTCAAACAGTTGTTGTCTGCATGAAGCTGCATCATAGCGATACTCAATTTAGGCAAGGCTGTCCTCTGCGTGCCAGCATAAACAAAGATCTTGTTCAAGTAGTGCTGTCAGGTCTATGATTTTTGAAAAATGAAAAATAGTTCATCTCTCTCTCTCTCTCTCTCTCTCCCCATATATATATATATATATATATAGTATACATATATAGTATATACACAAACACTCTCTCTCTCTTATATAATGGCTAAAATTTTAAAATCAGCCTCTGAAAAGCTGTTGCAACAGGAGCATTAGTGACAGTTTATGATGCAGCAATGGTTTATTGTGTTTTTAGTAACAGTTTATAATGTTTTTAGCAATGGATTTTCAATTTCAGGCATGCGGCAACATCCAGCATCTGGCAGATTTGAGTCCTCCTTTCTTCTTCTTCTTCTTTTAAATTGCATGCCTAGTTTGGAAGAGCGAGCCCTTATTGTCTTGCAAGAAGCCTTTACATTGTCAATAACGACACCATGTGTGGTTTTATAGAATGAAACCAATTGTGTAGCATTTTGCATGCATTTCAAGATACAAAAACCATATTTTTTTTTATAGAAAACATGGTCCATGTCTGTTCCCAAGAATTTAGTCAATTTTGCAAAGCAATATTGAAACTGCATATTCTTCGGCAGCCACTGCATAGCTCTGTCTGTGGGGTGTGTGTGCATGTTTGGCAAACCTTTTCCAGATTATGATTACGAGACACATCCCCTTGTGTTTTGAAATCTTAACCTCCTTCAGTCGGAAGACCTTAAGGCTTAAGTCCATCCTCATAGCGATGTCAAGGGAGCTCATCACATGTATGGCCATTTATCCAGTATTTGAGGCTTGCCTATATCTGGCATTTCATATATGTACTCAACACTGACATTCATATCAATCCAGATTCTGTGTTATGGGGAAAGCATGTTCTGATGTATCAGGATGCACAGATATTAAAAAAAAAAAACTGTAGATGGCATTTGTTCTGTTCCTCATGGATCCTGATATATCATTGAAAGACTACCCCGTGATCCTTTTGAACTGGCACTCTCAACATTGGCTGAAGTTGGATTTAACTGCAGACCTGATTCTTTTGGATGTCTTCATGTGTCGGTGTCCTCCTTTGAAGTCATCTGATTTGTGGATGAAGAGAAAGATGGATGCATATTATTTGCTTTTCCAAATTGTGCTTGACTGTACTATTTTCTGTGTTTGCCTTGTTATTCTCCTTGACAATTCAACACTTGTGCTGCAGTGGCCTTATTCCTCCATCACCTCAGGAGTATCAAATCTTGGGCCTAAATCTTCTAAGGCTTCTGGTTCAGAATAGAATAGCAGAATTTCACACTGAACTGGAGCTTCTTCCTGCTAGTGCATTGGAGAATCCTTGTATTAAGCATGCTGTAGAGCTCGAGCAGTCTTTTATGGAAGGAGCCTACAATCGTGTGCTAAGTGCTAGGCAAACTGTTCCACATAGCACCTACGTCTACTACATGGATCTCCTTGCAAAGACAGTCCGGTAGTGCATCCTTTACCTTTTAGGCTGTGTTTAATGTTGAGAATAAATTAACAGACCTTGTTAGCACAGGTATTCACTTTTATTTGTGATATTTTCCCTGCAGTGATGAAATAGCAGGTTGCAGTGAAAAAGCCTATGATTACTTGACCATTGTTGATGCTAAACAGATCTTGATGTTCTCTTCTGAACAAGAACTTTTAGAATATATTACTGAGGTACAAAGTTAACCATTATTTTGCCTTTTTCTTTCATGTGTGAGTTTCTTCACTTTACTGATGTTGAGGCTAAGTGCAGATTTATCTAAATAAGTTGGGTTTGTTTGGATCTCAGATGAGTTGTACACGATCTGAACCTGACCTGGATTAATTAGCTTCCTTAGTTGTTTGAACCTGCATTTGGTGTCTTACAGTAGCTGGTACCACCAAGGACATTCCATTAGAGCTTCAAATGGAGAACTACCACCGTATTGATTCAGAAAACTACCTAGTTGCGGATGAGACATCTATGACCTGTATTGGCCTATTCCATCTTTGCAGTGAGTTGGCCTCGGGCTTTCCATGTCTGATTGGAATAATTGAACCTGTGTCCTGTAGTCCATCGATCATGAAGAAAAAAAAGAGAAAACATTTCCACAGCATTTGTTGGCTGAAACCAGGAAGCATGCCCGATGCAGGAGCAGTTCATTTCATATTAGATTCAGTTTGAATCCATATGGATCCATATATTTGATTTATTTGTTTGGTTCTTTATTTGTTTTTGTTTATTAAGTTGAACCTGGACCTTTTTATATAGATAGTGGATCCAAGATCCAATTATTAGGAAGCTCTATTTATAGGCAACGTGTGATTCATTTGTAGTTAGTGAAGTTGGTTAATTGAAACCCTTATTTGCTTTGTTATTTTCCTTGCTTTCTTTCTTGGTTTTGTTAGTTTTTGTTCCTTGTTACTTTCTTCAAGTTGCTTCCATGGGGATTAGAGCTAACCCTTCTCATTACTGCATGATTGGCCATTGTCTTAAGAGTGGTGGGTTGGTAAGAATTGCATCTTGGTTAGTACAACAGAAAGTCTCGGAATGAACAGAGGATGTCAACTTGTGGTGTTAAGGTGCACTAGTCCAACATTATCTTTTCCTGCTTGTGACCCTGTTACTGACGCATATCCCCATTGCTCTCTCTGCCTTACGTTTCACATGCAATTTTTAATGCTTGAGCTTCTTACTTAGTATTTACTGGTTTTAGAGAACTTGCCACATTATCTTTTCCTCTTTGTGACCCCTGTTACTGAGGGATAACCCCATCGCTTCCTCTGCCTTACGTTTCACATGCAATTTTTAATTCTTTAGGTTCTTATTTAGTATTTACTGCTTTTAGAAAACTTGCCACCAACTAAATCAATGGATGTTATGTCAACTTTTTTTGCCTGTATGACATGGATCTGGTTGCCAAGAGGGTAGCCATTAGCAGAGAAAGGGTTGCAAAACTGGAACAAAATTCAAGTATCTATGTGGGGGTGGCATATTTTGATCTTGTTTCATGCTAGCTACGCTTCCCTAGTATCGTTTGATCATATCCACTCATCAGGGATTTTCTCTCCATCTATGGTTCTCTTGTTATTCTCCTTGATGTATTGGCACCAAGCTGAAATCCGTCAAACACTTGATGTTGCTCACATTTTATCTCTTGGATAAAAAGTAGACCAGTCTGTTTTATCTCCTGATATTTGATCATTGACGGATTTCGATTGCTAACATTATGCTGCTACGGTTTTTGTGCAGGAGCATCCTGATTGGGAGGTAAGAAATGGCTGTGTGTTTTTCCAGAAGGCGAAGGAAACAACACCTTGCAAGGAGATCCCATCTTTGCAGCTCATCAATCAGACACTCAGCTATGCAAGAGAACTAGAACGCATTGTGTGATGGTATCCGACAACATGTCAAAATTGTGATGTTATTTTCTCCCCTTCAACTTGTTGCTCCTGGAAGGAAAAGGGAATTTATGAGGGTACACATGTGCTGCTGTTTGACAATGTCGATGACTGCACAATGTAGATTGCCTTTCACTTCTGTCTCATTTTTCTTTGCCATTTCTTTCTCCTTCACAATTTTATGTTTAATTGACATGGTATAGAATCTACATTTAGAATTTTGTTATAGGTTTCTGTTGTGCATTGTCCTTCTTTTCCTCTTTAGCACCACACATACACTTGTTGCTGTACCTAAAGAGTCCATGAGATTGATTCAACCTGATTGCGTGGAATCTAATGTAGTGTAACCATTTGCAATTTTGGTTTGTGTCGGTTAGTTTTTCCTTTTTGCTTCTGTTGAGTTAGCCTCAATTGAGAAGACTGGTAGTGTCTTCGACTTTGATACGTTAACCACGTTCCTTTTTGCTTCTGTTGAGTTAGCCTCAGTTGAGAAGACTGGTAGTGTCTTCGACTTTGATACGTTAACCAAGTGAGTGGATGACTTCCCTGTCGTCCTTCTTCCACCTGATTTGCATTGATGGCATATCAAGTGGTCATGTTACTGTATGATGATTGTTGGTGGTCTCCAATAAGAACCTACGAGGACTTGAATTTATGTTATATGTTCAAAAGTAACATAAGGAGCCTCTTTTATGTCCCGATAAATTCAATGGATATACCTGAAACTGAACATGGTAGGACCTGGCTTGTTTCCCCTTCATGTTTCAGGCATCTTTTCGTGTTACCGATATCAGTTCTTTACTATGCTGTTCCTGGGTGTTGAACACAGGAAGTATTACTATGAACTATGAAGAATTCAAAGGTGATCAGCCTATATCTTCTTTAGAACGCTTTTCTTTTCCTTGTCTTTCTTTTTGGGCGAACGATGAAATGAGGATTAACCAGAAAAAAGGTTGTACGATATAGAAACAGCTATACAAAAAGAATGGCTTGCTCAAAAAAAAAAAAAGTACCACGCATAGGAAAAGGGGATTAATCGCACAGACCAGGTTTTCAATCCGGCGGTCCGTCTTTTTTCAATCCCCTGAGTAAGTAATAACTGGTTGTAGAACCATTAAAGCGACGATTCTGTTCTACTCTCCAATGGCATCAATCGAGGCTTTTGTCCTTCAACTTGGTTCTTAGATAATGAGAAATCCTTACATGGAAAAATTTTTCCTACAAACCTTTTTCTTTTCTTATTCGAATGTTGTCGTGAATACTTTAAAAGCAGGAAAAATTTACATTAGCCAACGGCTGTTGTTCGATAGTTGTGATGGACCAAAACTGTAGCTTAAAAAAAATGGTTAATGCCCTTATTTCTAAAGACGCCTAGTGATGTTGTATTTGTTTCAATGCAGAGCTGAGATTTGTTGGTTTCGAGATCGACCTTAAATCTATGGTTTTTAATATGTAATGTGGATTTGAAATTCATGTTGTTGAGGTCATGGATTTGTTTAAACATAAGAGCTTTCAAAACACACCTTTCAATGCATCCTTTTAAGTCCTCTGCTAGCAAACACAACCTTAGTCATTTTTAGGCATCTGATTAAGTCTACATGCACACCACATATATTTTCAAAGGGAAGCTGAATGATTAATAAAAAAGGTATCACTAAGGTAGCGTTTGATGGTTGGAAATATGTTTTCGAAAATAAGTTTTTCGAATTTTATTTCTGAAATTGGTGAATGAAAAATAAAATTTCATATTTCCAAAACCATGTTGTGTTTGTTAACTTGGAATTATTTTTCTGTAAACAAATTTCTTCGTTTGATAGCGAAAAGTTGGAACCGGTGAAAATGGTGGGTTGCGGTGGAAAAAAGGGAGTGAGGGAAGAAGAAGGGAGGCAGAGGAAGTCACCTCCCTTCTTCCTCCGCCCTCCTTCCCTTCTTTCTCCTGCCTCCTTCCCTTTTTCTTCTGCCCCTACTTTCTCCTCTCTCATTCTTTTTTTCCTCTGCTCCATCTTTTTTTCTTCCGCCTCCCTTTTTCTTCCTCCCTCCTTTCCTTCTTCCTCCTCCCTCATTCCCTTCTTCCCCCTCCCTCTTCTTCCTCCGCATCCTTCTTCCAACCCAACCGGCAAAAAAAAAAAAATCTGGAAAAATGTTTTCACCCCTTCCGGCGAAAACATGTTTTCGGAAATAAATTTTTGTTTTCAACTTTAACGGTAACAAAAAAAAAATCTGTGTTTGATAAACTGGATATATTTTAAAAATTTGAAAAATATTTCTTGTCCTACTGAAAATTTTCATCAAACACTACCAAAAAGGCAGCCAATACATATAGGGCAATAATGGTTCATGATGTTTTTACCAATTCTTTTTAGTGCTTCCAATAAAAAATCTTTAAATTTTCGACAATCGGACCATCTAACAACGTATATTTGAATTCTCTCTCTCTCTCTCTCTCTCTATATATATATATATATATATATATATATATATATATATATATATATATAATGGTTCGTGCCAGACCATATAAAAAACGGAAGCGAAATTTTATCCACATGGAAACGAAGACAACTCTCACACGAGCCGGCCGTGCCACGATTTCAGCGGACCCCGGAGCACACCGTCGGGTCTAATACCGAGGATACAGATCCGAAACGAGATCCAAATTCGGATTTATGGTTTCGCCGCCGGCGCGAAACCTCACAAAACCCAGCGGAAGGGCGTTTTCCTCTTCTTAAACCCTTTCACTTCTTCTCCTTCCCTTTGCTGCGGCCTTCTGAGGTCTCGACGGAGAAGAAACCCCAGCTTCGTTTTCCGATGGCGAAGAACGCTAGCGAGAAGGCCGATGCAAAAAAGAAGAACAAGAAGAGGAAGAGCTCCAGCAAGAAGCTGCTCCTCGCGCCCCACTCGGTGGTGATGAAGGCGAGCGCCGCAAAGGCCAACCCGTTCGAGAGCATCTGGACGCGGCGGAAGTTCGATGTCCTCGGGAAGAAGCGGAAGGGCGAGGAGATTCGCATGGGTTCATCTCGATCTAAGGCAGTCAAGAAGGCGAGTTATCTCTTCCTGATTGTGCATTTTCTCGTCCCCTTGTTTTTTTTCCGTGTGTTGTTTTCGATTGACCCGCATTTCGGGTTAATTACAGTTTCATGGAAAGCTTTGGTGGTCTGGAAAATTTCGTTTGTTTATAAGAATTGCATTTTTCTTATGAGGGAATAGGTATAAGATTCCTACTTCTTAGAGAAACTGTGGGAAACACGCAGGACTACGTGAAGCTGAGCTAGTTTAGATTCAAAATTCATAGAGGTGCCCGCCGTGGAGGATTTTTAGGAGGTTGTCAGTTTATCTTGAAATAAAACTTCAGAGATTCTTTTTTTTTTTTTGCGAGAAAATATGAGGAGCGACTATTTTATAAATGAGTGGGGGATTAAGGAAATAGGTAAGCTGATTTAGGTGGAAGGACTGTTAGTCTTGCCGCATATCTTTCTTAAATAACTTGTGAACTAATTTCGATTGATTATTATTGACTCGAGAATGTGAGAACATTTTGAAGCTACATCTTCAAAAGACAATAGAAATCTACATATAAGTGGAAGATCTTTATACTTTTTACCGTAGAAATAGGTTGTCGCTCGTGCACACACACACACACAAAAGGTAACACTTATTTCTTCAACGATAAATCAATCTCCAACACTCAAATCAAGCCTTAAATCAGTTTTGTCAAAATGACCAAAACTTCCTCAAGTACGACTTGGAACAGTGTCTAGAAGTTGAGTGTGATGGGCTTTGTAACCCAAAACGAAAAAATCACATTCGAGTCCCTTTTTGAAAGGCATATCACACTAAGAGTGTCAAAGGATCGAGTGTGAAAGAGGGGAGGGGGTGGTGTTATTATTAAAACTCGAAAGGAAAAAAATTACATTCGGGTTCCTTTTTTTTTCTGCCACTCTCATATTGTTGCAATACAGGGCATATCACAGTACATCGTAGATGCAACAATGTGTCATACAATATGGATCAATAATGGGGATTACACCGGTGTAACGTCCCAACTGTTTCACTGTGTATCTTACGAGGTGACACAATATACACATTTTTGGTCTAGATAGTTACAAATGATGTAGAAAACATGCATGTCAAATTAAGGATCACTTGGTATGTATCATACAACGTGATAAGATACACATATTACTGGTCTAGATGGCAGCAATTGGTGTAGGAAACATAAACATGCGTGTCAAGTTAAGGAGCACTTGATATTCTGAAACATCTAAGCATTTTCCTACTGAGGGTGGAAAAGTTGGGGATAAAAAATGTCTATAGGGTTCCAGTGCACAAACAGATAAATTTGATTGAGAGTTCACATGGAGCTAGTTTCATGATCCTAGTCAATAATTGGCATAGAAATGGATTTGTCAGATACTGCGTAACACAGTTGAAGCAAATTGCTTTATGGTTGGCTTCTTAATCTATCATTTTTAGGTGAAACATTATCAATCATTGCTATTTTCATTGACCATTTAGAAAAAATGGCCAACACCGTCGGGGTGGATTGCTAGAGCAGACGGAACTCTGGACAAAGCCTAAAGTTTCTATGCTTGTAGTTTTTTTCTTCATGATACCATCTAACTAGCTTTTGAATTTTCAATAGTGATTGACAATCTTGATGACATTATGTTGACTAGTAATTATTGAATTTCTTGTACTCCTAAGATCTGGTTAGCACAAAGAGTATTTTTGAAATGAGTTTTAAAGTTGCTTACAGAATGCATTATTAATTTTGAGGACATTTTTTGATTATCAATTTGCTATTTATGTTCCAGAAGCTAACAAGTGACATTTTTTAACAGCGGAAGGAAACTCTTCTGGCAGAATACCAACAAAGTGCCAAGTCATCTAAGTTTTTGGATAGGCGTATAGGAGAGAAGGATGTTACTCTTGAAGAGATGGACAAATCCATACTGCGCTTTCAGAGGGAGCGGCTGGTTTGTTCTGGAAATTGTGTTTATTTATGTTAGTTGGGAAGAGTTTGAAATTGTAACTGTACAACATTTTTGCAATACATTGCACCGTCTCCTCTCTACCAAAGGGCCTACTGCTTTTCCTCTTAAAGTGATCGACTAGAATGGCTTGTCTAGTGTTAAGTTTTTCTGGTGAAATATATGCTTTTGCAATGTTGTGTTGGCCATCTTGGTGCTTACTTGCTTGTTCATGTTATTAGGCATGAAAATTTCCACATCGGTACTTCCTTTCTAGAGGCACCTATAATTTTTTTTTATGCAAGATCCTGAAGAAACTGCATGCGGGTTGAAAGACTTTGTCGCTCACCCAGCGGCATAAAACTCCAGTGCTAGTGGCCCTGCACCTAGGCCTATACTGGCTTTGACTTCTGCAGGGACATGGAGACCACCGGGTTCAAACTGGTGACATGGGGTGTACCTCCCCACCAGGCACCAGCCCACCTGGCTGTGCTAAGTCCCTTGGAGAAAAAGGGGGAGGGAGCTAAAATTTATTATATGTAAAAGCTGAAACTTATGTTACTTGGGTGCGGGGTGCTGGTGCGGTTGCGGCAATTTTCAAAAAAGTTTAGGTGCGGGTGCTGTGAGGATGCATATATATGTGTGTGTATATATGTGTATAAATCATTTGTTACATAGCTATTAACTGTTTGGTAGCCTTATTTGTCTATATTTACATATAAACATTTTAAATTTGAGATAGTTTAATTATGTAGACATTTAAAATGGTCAGTTTTGGTCCAGTTCATTGATGTGTTGTGTTGAAGAAACACCAGCACCAGTATCAACACAGGTGTGACAACTATTTAGAAGCATCCATGGGACATAGGCTGAATCACTTTTGGCTTCTTTCTGAATAAAATAAATACATTTTTTATGGTTTTATGATGGTTTGGAGCTATTCATATTCAGTGTTTATTAAACTTTGTTGCTACTGCACATAAGGTCTCTATTAACCTGTCTGCCAAATTGCCTACTGCTGTTGCTTTGACAGTGGAATCAACAAATTTTCATTCATGAATTGCTTTTTTGGCATATAAAAAGGAGGCCCAGGCCATGCTTGTCCATGGGTGTGATGTGTGTACCACAACAAATTAAAGCTACAATGAGTCGTATGTTATTAATAAATCACATAAAACATATTATGCAGATACTGCAACAAACATATTAAAGGCAGTTTTGAAGCTACAATGAGTTCGCTATGTGATTGCATGTGCGTGAAATTACGTGAATGGGCAAATATGTGTTCATGTGCATATGTGATTCGTGTGTGTTGGTTTACATCTTCATTTCTTCTGACAAATGTTCATGCATGTTTATGGTTTTTCGTTTCTTTCATAGATCAAAATGAAAAGAAAAAGCAAATACAATTTGTCTGATGCTGAGGATGATGAATATGCAACTGATATGGCTGGTTCCTTTTCAAATTTGGATGATTTTAAGGATGATATTTCTCTAGATGAAGACGATGACAAAAATGAGAGTAAGTCTTTCAATTCATGAGGCAAAGTCTTTCTCCCTCTCTCTAAGGAATTGTTCTTTTTACCTGATACTGGCACAATTTCTGTGTAGTTAAAGTTTTATAGTGGTGGATAATACAATGTTTTTCATGCTTTTGAACTAAATGCTTTATAGAGACTCGGGTGTATACATAGTTAATGTCATGATGATGGGTGTATATGATGATTTTGTTTGATTTTTGTTGATGCTATTAGGTCTCAATTCATGTTTTAAAGTAGAGAAATGATACAAGCGACGTGAATAGTAAGTTCTCTTGATTGAATTTGTTCAAATTAGATATTTTGCCAATTTAGAGTGTGGCTAAGAAATGTGCACCAACTGTCAAAAGCTAGCTTTGATGCTCACAAAAAGTATGCTATAAGATGTGCATAGTACATAATATTTCAAAAGACTATGCTATAGTGAATTTGACACAAAGCATGCACTTTGTTATGTCTTAAGGAGTGTTTCTCTATGAAGCATGCTTCACAAGTGGGTCATAGACTATTCTTCATACTGGTGAATTGCTGTTGGAGACACTCATTTTTGACTGAACTATGAGTTAAAGACAAATGAAAAAGCAGCCACGACATAATCTTCCATGGTTTTAATGTTACCACTGAAATCATCAAAAGAAGGAATAATAAAGTCAACTAATTTGAAATTTCATGTTAAGAGTGTGGAAGATCATGCTCTCCATCGAAGTCAAATTCTTTTAGCTCGATATTCTAAAGTTCCGATGATCGACAAGTCCATGTGGTTACAGTATGTCAATCGAAAAGCTGTTAGATATTAACTGTGAAAACATAAGGAATGGAACGTAACACAGGAAATCAACAAAATAACATAAATAAATATACTACCTATGCTCTTTTTCCTTCATGAGAATTGGGACAAATTGGAGGGCACAGATATCAAATCTTCCTCATGTTTGCCAGTGAGCTTATACCTTTTAGCTTTTACTGTTGTGTATTTGAAAATAAGTGCTCTATTTTCTTTCATAATGTGAAAATGTAGCAAGTTGAGATAATAATCTCGTTGCAAGTCTTTGGAGCATGGGGTATTTCTGATTCATAAGACACACTAATCAAAAGGATTTTGTTCTTCATCTTCTTGCATTTAAAGATTCAAATATTCCAGTATAAAATTTTGCATATTTATAATAATTTATAAATAATTTATTTTCTGATGTGAGGATCTAAATAAGTGGTCTCCATATGCATGCTAGTTTGTTTTTGAATGTCTCATGATTTTGATTGAGGGATATGTTGATGATCTTGTATTAGTCCTTTTTTGGAATAATATTTCAGATTTAAATAGTCAACCTTCCAGTGTAAGGGATTATTGCTCTTGTCCCATCTTTGCACTAATATTCGATGTACACGGTTGGAAAATGCTAAATCATCAAGCACAACTATACCTTGGATTTACTCAATCATATTATCCCACCTTTCCTGAACTTTATGAAACATAGCTTATCTTCATCAACTTTCCCCTACATGACGCAGATTGGCTTTGTGAACTCTGAACATTTTGGGAATTTATCTTGCTACAAATAAAACAATAACTCATATCTTCGATGATCTTCTTCTCTTGGTGGATTGCATATATTCTCAAGCACTAGATTTAAAGTGTGTGCTATGGCCTATGTATATGATCAAGAAGGTATGAGGAGGATCACCTCAAATTTAAATGCTGCACTCTTTCTAAGAAGAGCATTGTCTGTGATGATCTATATTATCTTATCAAGATCAACATTTTTTGGTCACTTCTACAAGTAACTGACTCAAAGTTGAGCTTGATTCTGTGTACCAGTTATTTGAGCCAGCCGTGTCCTTTTCAGCTCATGTGCAATTCTGTTGCCAACTGGTTAAGGTGTGCATTGTGTGACCATGTTACAACCAAATGCATCTTTGGTATCTGAATCCTTCTCATTTTCATTTGAATATTTTGTTGAAATGTTTGCTTCGTGCTTATAATTGTCAATTGGACAATTGGAGGAAAAACAAAAACATTAGATGAAGGCCTTTTTTGCCAGTACCTATGCAAAACTCCATTGTCATCGATTGCACCGTCATGCAGGTATGGCACTGTGCACTGTGCGGTGGTCTCTTAAGGAACCCATGTGATGTAGTGGAACTGTGGAACACAAATAAAGAGTTTAGTATAACCTATTAATTCTGCTTATATCCTTGTCATAGACCAGGTCAAAACAACTTGAATTATGGAAACCCATATAGATTGTAAAATTCAAGCCAGATCAAGCTCCACTTAGCTGAGCTAGAGGATAGGGGCTTAAGTCACACTTGAGTCTGTGTACCAGTTAGACCAGCCAAGCATAAACGAGCAATTCTCAGGTCTGGCTCTTTTTGGCTCATGTACATTTCTGTTGCCAACTGGTCAGGGTTGTGCATTGTTTGACCAGGTTTCCACCAAATGTGTCTCTGGTATTTTCTTCATTCTCATTTTCATTTTGAATCTTCCATTGTAATGCGTGCTTCATGCTTACAGTTGTCAATTGGAGGATGGTGGATATTTGAGCAGTTGATATGTTGCAAACACCACTTTTATGTAGTTTTTGTCTCTGCAGAAAACATGTTTGATGATGATAGCTTGGCTATCAGACAGGAAGGAGATGGTCTGCATGACCGTGGACCAGTGCCAAATGAGGAAAATGTACGTATTTATGAATTCAAGTTTCTTAAATTATTATTTTCAGTTGTTTTTTTTCTCTCTCCCTGGAGTGTAATGAACTGGAAAAAAATTTAAATTAACATGTACCAACTAAGTTGTCAAAAACTTGGAAGTCAGATGCTAGTCAGTCAAGACCCCAAAAGACTCTAGTCAGGTTTAATCAGCAGATATGTCATAGTTTTATATACTATTGGATTAATTGTTTTGACTTTTGAGTTTGTCCAAGTTGGTCAACTAAAATAAACTCAGTAAAAAATTATAAAAACACAACCAGATAAACAAAACGTATGTAAATAACCAGATAGAAAGAAAAGCACATACACGTACATGTTCTGTACCTACATTAAATGCATATGCATATGTTTTGTATGTGTATTTAGCAATGTTTTATTCCACAGTGAATCAGGACTTCCGTATGCAACTCGCCCATACTAGCAACAATAAATCTTAAGAAGCATTGATTTGCATCCTACCATGACTGAAACAAGTATTGTTCATAAACTTGGCTTCTTTTGTGTAAGTAGTCAACCACCCAAAGCAAAAACAAGAACCAGATTTATCATAGATGCCCTTGGAAAACACACCACAGGGGTTGTTTGGCAGCAAGAACACTTCATAAGTGTTTCATGAATCTGCTCCAAGGATTGAGTGATTCATTGAACACTCACATTGTGTTCTTGTTGCGAAACAACCCCATAGTTCCTCTCAAGGTGTGACAACAATAGGGAAAAGTATGGATCTTGTGCCTTGTGTTTATTGTTGGTTTAGAAAACTAATATGGAAGGGCAAAAGCAGCAGACCATGAGAGGGGGAGAGAGAGGTCAAATACAAAAGAAAATGGAATGCCAGAAAAATAGAGAGGGAGAGAGAGAGTCCCCAGAAATTCAGTCAGATGGTCAAGAAGAAAGAAAAAAATGGTGACACTTTAACAGTGAAATCAGTGAAACACTAATACAAAAACTGAAACAGAAAATAAAATACATATCTTATCACTTATGTCTCCTGTTTACTTGTTGATGCCGGTGCTGTTGCCAGAGTCATTGCAGCTGCTGGAATCTGGTTGAAAGATGATAGAAAGTTCATGTTGTGTTCTGCTTAAGGGATAAAAAGGATGTTTCTTCTTCAACCCTCATGGCAGAGAAGCAAAGGGTTGGCAAGCCTGGAATGCTATTGGGTTTATTTTATTTTAAGATAATATCCTTATAAAGTCTTGATGTAGCCTTGTCGTTAAATGAGTTGCTGATTTTGAAATCACCTGAGTCATTACGAGACAGACACAAGTTGCATGTGAAACTTGCCTGAGTCAGGGCTGAGGCAAACGATTTTTGGTTGAGTCAGGTTTAGTTTTACAAATAGACGAGTCTCGTACTGGGTTGACCTGGTAGGGTGCCAAGCTGAACGAAGTCAACCGAGGGTGAGTTTTTGAACCTTGGCCGTTTAGCAATATATATCTGTGTGTGTGTATGTGACTTACCAAAAGACCTTCTAGAGAAAGGAATGCAGTAGTATTAACAAAAGGAAAATGTAGGTATAATCCGAGGGTCTTTTAGTCGCTAACTGAACTAGAGGGACTTGTCGATGTAGTTGATTGACTACTCCATGGTCCAAGGCCTTACCCTCTACCTGGACATGGAGTATTCCATGTTCCAAGGCCTTACCCTCTACCTGGACATAGACTAGTCAGCTGGCTAACAACTAGGAAGTCCAGTCAAACAGTCGGCTGGCTTGTTGCCTAGGTCAGCAAATGTAAATTGTTTGGAGGATGCAGATGATACTAATAGTTTGAAATTTTAGGTTTACTGTAAATTCAACATGCTAGTTTGTAGATGACCTTGCAATGTCACAAATTTCGCACTGAAGAAAAGTTACTTCAGATTTTAACTAAATAGCAGTAGCACACATGGATAATGCATCTCGTTTCTATTTGCTTGCATGATACAAATAGATCAAGTGAAAAATAAACAAATGCCTGCTCGGTGAAGGTGTTATTAGATGTTCAGTGTATGCTTAACAATAATGAAATTTTATCCATACTTGGAATCTTATCTGACTGACTCGAGATCTCTGATTGACTAGCATGCAATAAATGGAAACCAATTAACTTTTCAGTACTAATCTTATAAAAGAAAGTTTCTTATTATGCTGGAACTTAATGTATTAGGAGGCCAAAAATGAGCTATGTTTAAGAGTAAAACAAACATTTTCTGTAGCCCAATCTTCTACATTAGTTTCTTTTGTTTTGGTCTGTCGTACCTTCGTGATTATTTATCAAAAGTTTATTGTGAAAATGACAACTTTTTTGGAAGTTCTGGATGCGGCTTAACAGCCTTTAAGTGGATGTTTTGTTACTGCAGAGGCAAAAAACAAAGAAGGAAGTCATGGAGGAGATTATCTTGAAAAGCAAATTTCATAAGGTATGTCTGTTAGGTTGGTTATTGAATTCTTGTTGGATATTATTTTGCTCAACAAGTTAGATGAGGTTTCTATAATATCTCTCCTATTCGTTCCTGCTAGCTCTAGTGATGGCATTGACTTTGAAGTTGGTCCACTGACCACCACATACGAATGGTTTATATGCTGAGAAATGCTAACCTAATTTTTTGTTTTGTTGTCTTAGTATTTGGATTTTAAATTTGAAACTTTAAAGTGGATCCCTGTAATCTGTACAGTTGGATGGATGTCGTTGACTTTTAGGGTTAGACAAGGTACAAAATAATTATGGTTAGCCAAAGCTCTCTGTTTGTGAATATTGACTATTTACTTGAAAGTCTGTCTTTGCCTTCTTATGCCTTCTGAGTTGAGCTAGTGATGTATGTTTGGCACTATGACTAACTGGTTTAGCATAATACTTGAGCAATAAAGTTGAAGCGTGGTATAATTTTGACAAATTTTTTTCTTCTTCCAAGTTTCTTTCATGTCTTTTCCCCAAATTTCTTGGATATTGATCTGACGTTATTAGCCAATGGTAAAAGCAAGACTATGTTAGATTATCGGTGATTTCTTTAGAAGTTAAAACATCTCCTATTTTACCATTCAATTGACCTAATTTCACTCTTTGCCTGTGAAGAATTTGAGCACATTGTCACTGAAAATGGAAATATGGAGGAGCAACTCCTGCACTACTGAACGAGTGTATTCTTAGTGGATGCACAATTCCTTGTTTGTCCTATTTTGAGCCTGATGGCAGTTTGCTTAGTAAAGGAAATTAGGTTTTTTCCCTAATGTTTTGAACGTGTCTTTTGCAGGCACAAAAGGCAAAGGATAAAGAAGAGGATGAACAATTAATGAATCAACTGGACAATGACTTTATATCCTTGGCGCAATCAGAGGTTATCCATTCGTTGATTCAGCCTAGCAAGATGAATGCTGTAAAAGCTCTTTTGAATGAGAAGTCAAGGAGAGAGGCAGGAAAAAGGGGTCTTCCAGCTGTTGATGAAGAAACTTTGCAGGTGGTATTTGGTAGTGTTAGTTCATGTTTGAACCCTTATTTTTTAGTCAAATGCTGCCCAGAGAATGAGTTAAAGAAATTTGCAGCTGACTTATGCTAACCATGGTACAGGAGTGAATTCTGTGGTTGCAAAGCCCAGTCTTGCATTTAATATGCTACCTCAATACGTCAGCTGAGCTTGTGATTCTTTTGAGAAAATTGAAATCGATATTGCCCTGACAGTTATATTTATACCATGTCAATTGTCACATAGTTGTGGGTACGGGTGCGGAGCGTACCGGTATGGGTGCGTATATATACATATATGTATACATATATGTATACATATACATATATGTATATATATATATATATATATATATATATATATACATATATATATATATATATATATATATTATGCATAGACAGAAATAAGTTTTTAAGCAAACAAAACAATATAGAAAGTTCTATTAAAGAAAAGTAAGCCACCGGCAAAGTCACCGGAAAATTGGTGACCGACGGAAAATCTAGTCGGGAAATCTAGCTGAATAGGTGGAGTTAAACCAAAAAGAAAATGAACAGCCCTTTAGTGTCGATCAAGGGCTCTTCATGTCCATAGTATAAACTTGACCTTTTAAAATTTAAATACAACCTAATTAGTGGAAAAAAATGGACTTGGTCAACTTTGACTGAGTCCAAAAAAGGACGGATACTGCCATGGGTGCACTACCACACCTGTCATTGGTTTGACTGTGTCTGGGCCATGTCCAAGGGCATATCTGCACCCGTCTTGACACGGGTACCTCACTCAAACGAAGTACGTGTGTGACATAGTCTTTATACCTTTAGGCCAACAATTTATAACTTCTTACTGCAGTGTCTGTAGCATATACCTGTTTGTCAGTTAGTTTGTATTGTTAGTTTAGCATCCATAGTTTTCTTCTTTCTCATTGTGATGGGTGGTCTAGAAATGGCTTTTCATATTGTGTGAATGACATTTGTCGAAAATGATGCCCATATGTACCTGAGCCTAATGACTTGCTCTGTGAGTAGCTTGTTTGGGTGCCATAACAAAGCAATCTGCAAGGGTGGCTTAAGAAATGCTAAGCTGGGTGTTTTGTCATTTTTAGTGCAGGTTGTTCCGAATGATATTGTAACTGTGTCAACTCTTGAATGTGCAGTTCGATGTGTGTTTTTATGCATGTTTTGTTTTTTAGTATTTCCTTCTAGATAACAAACTAAAGTAGGCTATCAGATGGGTTGGGTCCATGAAACTAGGTACTAAGATCTAAATGAGACAGATTCTTCAAAAAAGTTGCCACAAAAATGGATCGGCTTGACTTGGATGTGGCAACAAACAGTTTGCTTTCTGTTTTGTTGAATCATTGAAGAATCATCCACACGCGGGCCCCACACCCTTTTGTGACATTAATTAAGATTAGTTTTTGGCATGGTTGTTAAAATCATAGCCACATAAACATGCTTTTTTTTTAAAGCATTAAAACGGCGAAAAATGGGTTAGCCAAAAAAATGGCAAAAAAAAAACGGGTTCTTTTAAAATGAAATGGAAAGCATGAAAAAGTGCATTTTTTGCTTTTTTGTTTTTGCGTGTTTTTTCACCTTTCTTGTGTTTATTTTCATATTTTTATTTTTTTATTTTCATATTTTTTGTGTTTTTTATTTTTTATTTTTACATTTTTAATAGCACATTTTGTATTTCCCATTTTACTTTTAAGATCTTCCTTTTTTCTTTTATTGTTTTAAAATTTGTCGAGATTTTCCCGAGAAAAACAACTTTCTTGAATTATATATGAGAAAAACCTTTGCCATTTAGCCTGAAAATGAGATATAAGACTGGTTAAATTGTAATCCACTGTCACAATATCGCCTCTTGATCGAAAAAGACATGTTAAATGGCAAAAAAAAAAAGTCAGCCGCATAAAACGGCAATAAGACACATTTTTTAGAAAAGAACCAAAGTATAAAAAACGCAAAAAAGCATATAATACGTTTTTTTTGTGTTTTTTATTAATTCTGGTTTATTTTATGTTTTATAATTTTCAGGATTTTTTAAAATTTTTAAAAATTTGCTGAGATATTCCTGAGATATACAACTTTGCCATATTATACCTGAGAAGTTCCTTGGCGTATAATGACCGTATACGTTAAATGTGACAATGTTGTAATCCACGTTTTCTTTTTTCTATTACATCTAATTGGGGATTCTTTGTATTTCTGATCCTCCCAATCTTCAATTTATTGCATTTTGCATGTCTTTTTCGAAGTGTTTGCTATTATGTCGATTGGTGGTGCTGTTTCTATCTTGTTTTCTCCATGTTGGAATATATGCTTTGCTTAGGAAGTTAGGGGTTTTCGAGCAGAAAATTGGATGTTTCAATGGTCCATATCCAGGATCTAAGTCTGTCAGTGGTTCTTAACATTTGTCATTACTGTCTCTTATATATATGTGTGTGTGTGTGTGTGTGTATAAAATTTGTTTTTTTGTTTATTTCCTACAGGATCGGCCTGATGCGTATGACAGACTTGTGAAAGAAATGGTAATGGATGTTCGTGCTCGGCCATCTGATAGGACGAAGACACCAGAGGAGATAGCACAAGAAGAGCGAACACGTCTTGAAGAATTAGAGGTATGCTTGTTTCATTTAGCCTTTGCAGAAAGTTTGTTCAGGTAATTTTGCTGAATTAGCTACTTTTTGTTCCAGGAAGAGCGAAAGAAAAGGATGCTTGCAACAGAAGAATCTGATGATGACGGCAGTGACAGTGAAAGAGAAGCCAAAAACTTGCCATTGGACAAACCAAAGTGGATTTCTGGTGAGGACCTGGGAGATTCCTTCGATTTGGATGAAGAAGCTGCAGGCAAAGGGTGGGTTGATGAAGTACTTGGAAGGGGCGAAGCACATGATACCAGCAGTGCGGAAGAAGCATCTTCAGAAGCATCAAGTGAGCAATTTGATAGTGATTCAGAGCAACAATTTGAATCTGCAAAGGATTGGGAGCAGAGTGATGACGAACTTTTTGACACTGGCAAGGAAGGAGATGATATTCGTGTGGAAGACTTACATGAGGAAGTGAAAGACAAGAAACAGTTAAAACTTGAGCATCAGAAAGAAGAATCTCATGATGAACAGAAGAAACCCAAGAGTAAAGCTGCTGGAGATGGTCAACCACCTCTACTCCCAGAGGGTGGTTCTCTTCCTTTTATAATTGAAGCTCCAGCTGACCTGAAGCAGTTATGCTCTTTATTAGATGGTCGATCAGATTCAGAAACAGTGGAAGCCATCAATCGTATTAGGAAATGCAATGCAATTAGCCTTGCAGCAGAGAACCGCAGAAAGATGCAAGTATGGTTCCTTGGAATTATTAATTGAAAATTGTTCTCTGAAAATATTAGTTTTGGATTCACTTAAGGCACTTCAAACCAAAGTAGCAAATTAGGAAAGGAAACACGAATGAATGCAGGAAGCAAAAGGCACCTTAAAAGTGTTAGGAATTGACAAGCAGGGAATTAATTGGAAGTGAACCAAATGTAGGTGGGAGGTAAAGAAGCAATCAAATATGCAGTGGGTGGAAGCAAAAGAATAAAAAGAGACGTGGGAAGTGGGAAGGCTTTCATGCTTCCCCCGAAAAGTATCTTTGCCATTGCATTTCAGAGTTGTGATGTTGTCACTTTCAAAATATGGATCCTGGGAAACCTCCTCCCTGTTTCCTATAGTGCTTCTGATATGCCTCTTTAAATATAATATTCTTGAAATCAGATGATCTGACTTGGAAATCTTTGAAATCAGGCAATCTAACCTGGGACAGTTCTTGATTAATGAACTTGCATCTAAGCCTGGGCAACGGACCCGGGTAGCCAACGGGTACCCGGTACCCGGCCCGATCGGGCCTGGGCCCAAAAAAAACCGGCCCGGGCTGGCCTGATGGGGCCCGATTCGGCTCGAGTAGTTTTTTTTTTTTTTATTAAATAATGATATATATTTTATTATTAAAAATGTATTTTATATTCATAAAATTTTATTTTATATTTAAAAAATATTTTTTTATTTTAATATGGCCGGGCCGGCCCGATGCCGAGGACTACTTGCATCGTTTACTAATAATTATGGTTTTGCCTCCTCATTCTGACCTGATGATCTAGGAATATTGAAAATTAGGAGATGATAACATATTTTTGTGAACGGTTTTATTGATATATAACCATGTGAATTCTTTTGACCCACTTGGTCAGTACTCACTGAATTTATTGAGGTGAAACTGAGTCCAGCTTGGCTGGATGCTTAGTTCTGTGGATGCAAGGTTGTTTTGAGTGGAGCCTGTGGTGCACTAACCTTTATTTTTATTAGCGCTCTGCGAACATTTTAGGATATAGAATGCTAATGCCAGACCTTGTCCGTGTATCTTGTTTGCAGGTGTTTTATGGTGTCCTATTGCAATACTTCGCTGTTTTGGCAAATCAAAAGCCAGTGAACTTCAAAAGAATAGATTTGCTGGTCAAACCGTTAGTGGAAATGAGCTCTGAGACGCCATATTTTGCAGCAATTTGTGCAAGAGAGAGGCTAATTCACATGAGAAACCAGCTTTGCAATGATCTAAAAGACCCAGGCAATGCTATGTCCGTTCCATTTTAATACCTATTTATTGATGATGAGTGGCACTCAACCTTTTTATGTGGTTTATGTGAAGTAATTTTCTGTGCTAACTTGTTTCTTTTACTGTTTGCAGAGTGTAGCATGTGGCCATCTTTGAAGACTTTGTTACTGTTACGTCTGTGGTCAATCATCTACCCATGTTCTGATTACCGCCATGTTGTGATGACACCTGCAGTCCTCTTGATGTGCGAGTATCTCATGCGTTGTCCAATAGTGACAGGGCGAGATATTGCTGTTGGATTAGTCTTGTGCTCTCTTCTCCTTTGTGTGAGTGTTGGCTACCTTTATGGTTGTAACACAGTGAAGTTTGTTTTCAACATGGAATTCTTATCATATAAATTTTCTCCTTGTACCTTTGATAAAATTCTATTTCTAAATTCTACATGTGAATTTTATTTTGCTGATGACCAGATTCATTGCATTCAGAAAAAAAAATGTTCAGTTGTAAATTATATGAAGTCTGTTTTATTCCTTCTAATTGGCTAGTTAGGTGTCTGGATTAATTTATGCTGTTCCCCAAGGAATCTCTTAAATCTATTAGTTGGTGTCCTAAGTTTCTCATTGCAGTGATAGATATGGTGCTTGATTCTACGTGCTGCTGATGATAGTATGATGGACTCCTGTAAACTAAGTCACATAGGTATGGGTATGGTTGAGGTATGAGTACAAAGATTCAGGTACGGGCACGACAACTTTAGAAAATGTGGGTATGGCAGGGGTACGACATGATATATATGTGTATAGATGCAAAAAAATCAAAATAAAAGCAACATTTAAATAGACAAGTGATTTTAAATAATAACATAATGAACAATAACTCTAATAACAGAATGAAAACTGAGTTGGGAAAGATTAAATCATGTAAAATTAAGCAGTTTGGATCGGTTTCGTTCTAAAAAGTACCCAAGTGTGTCTAAGTACCTATTTTGGGTACGGGTATGACAACACAGGTATGTGGACTTTATTGAAGTACCCATTGACTTAGCCAGTTAGCTTGTAAATCTTGCATCATTTTCTTGTAGTTAGGTTTTCCTAAAACAAAGTTATCTTACTTCTATACTGGTTGCTTCATGAACATACTTTGGTGGTTGATGATCAGTATGGTTCTTGAATTGATTGCTGCAGGTTTGCAGGCAATCAAGGAAGCTGTGTCCTGAGGCAATCAATTTTCTGAAAAATCTGCTGATGGCAGCTTCTGCAAGCAGGATGGGACCAAATAATGGCATTTCCTTACATGTGAGTTATTAAATTGTAACCATTCAGGCATATTCTGTGATATAGCAGAATTTGTGATGCATCATCATATTTTGCCAGGGTAACTCTATGATGGAACCATTGATAAGGACACCATGGCTTCATCTTTCTGACACTGTAACTGACCTACGTCCTCTGGATCTCATTACACTTATGGACTTGCCTGCTGAATCATCTTATTTCAGTTCTGATAGTTTTAGGTTTGTGATTCCTCCAGTGATCTAAGGTTTCATATTCTTGTATTGGCGATTATCTAGTTTGTTATAAGGCATATGCAGTTTTACGTCTCTATTTATTTGAAGCAGTCACTTTTATTCTGCCTACTGCTATAACAAACAAAAAATGAAGTTTGATTTTCCATACCTCATGTACAGAGCTGGTGCACTCTTCTCCATGACGGAGACTTTGAGGGGATTTGTTCACATTTATGATGGCATCAGCTCTTTTCCTGAATTGTTTGGTCCAGTTCGTAGTTTACTAAGTGAAGTTTCAGGGCAAGAAAAGCTACCAGAATTATTGCGAAAAAAAATGATTGAGCTTGCTGATATGATAAGTAAGAAATCAGATGAGCTTCTGATGCTTCGGCAACCAGTTCAGATGAGAAAGCAAAGGCCTGTGCCAATTAAGCAATTCAATCCTAAATTTGAGGAGAAGTATGTCAATTTTCTTTTTTGCCTCCAGCAAACTGATTACTTACTTTATCTGTGACTGAAGAGCTCCAATTTCTTTTTGTTTGGTCAAATAATGAGCGCGTAGTAGTGTTTACCATGTGAAACTTGCACTAGACCTAAAATATATTATACAAAAAATGAAATCTAAATCATTTTTTAGTGCTGAGTTGCTTGCTGTTGAATATTCTTGTTACCTGAAGGATTTTTCATGACTTTTCAGTGAGTATAAGAACAAAGCAATCTGTAACTGGAAAATGGTTATTTATTTAATATTTGTATTTAGCCTGTCATATTTGCTCCGGCATGTGCCAATATTAGTTGTTTACCATGTGTTTGTTTGTAACTTGTGTTAGTGGCCAAGAGTTCAGTGAGTGCCCTTGGCTTTGAATGCGTGTCCTTGGCTTTGAATGCCATATCTCATTATTATGTAGAAATGTGTATTATTTAGCAAAGCTTCTCCATTCTCTTGAAGGGAAGCGGAAGCGCTAGACGTGTATTATTGGCATATGATTTCTGTCATCATGTTCTTGAAAGAAAGCACGAAGAGTAACATGACCCATAGTTTCCTGAAAGTCTGACTTAAACCTGGTTTCTAAGTCGCCCAAAACCTTTCTTGGAACCTGGCTGTTGTTATAACTTCATGCAATTTTAGAAGGGACGTTAGGTCACTGACAATGATGGAAAGCACACCCTTTGACTTGGCAGGACTCAAACATGGAGCAAGTAGGAAGTTTTGCTCATTAGCCTTGCATCCACCATGATGACCTTAGCAATTGTGTGGATTACATATGGCAAGTTGGCCGAGTACATATTCCCGTGGACATTATTTTTGTGACATCAATGAGCAACGGAAAGCCCACCACAACGTACAGCAAGGCTGTAGATCTCACGAATTTTTATCTTCTAGTTTATAAAACTGAAACTACCTAGAATGGTAAAAGTACGGAAGTAGAGTCCACGTAAATTGTAAACTTCTAAAAAAAGAGAAACCTTGCACCACAAGCAATTTCACAGAATTTTAAGATGAAAATGGGTTACAACTTCAGATGGTGTAGATCATACAGCATTATTGGTGTCCAATATCTATGGTTTTTATGTGTTTTGTGTGCCATATAAATTCATATAGTCAGCAAAAAGTGCTCCCTGCAGTGAAGACCTCTGGGGTTAATTATTGTTAATCCCACACTTGCTAATAAAGTTCAATTAAAAATTTGGTTTCTTTATTTTGTTTTGTTTCTTGGACCCTGCCCGTCTTCCATGTAAATAAACAAAGTTTCATAGCATTGTAGGCCTTGCTGCTAGATATTGAAAAAATGAAAAAAATTGCATAAAGCAAGTATGAGACATGGTTTATACTCTATAGTTATTTTGGCTATAGAATCTAGAGAATTCTCTTTTGCTTTCATCTCATGCTTCATGATTCTGATTTCTATGTGCACCACTCAATCCCATTACCTCACAACGGTGGCTGCTAGCTTCTAATTTTATGCATTTCTATATGACAGCTATGTGAAGGGTAGAGATTATGACCCTGACCGTGAAAGGGCTGAGAAGAAGAAGTTCCTTCGGCAGCTAAAGCGAGAATCTAGAGGTGCTGCTCGAGAACTACGTAAAGACAATCAGTTTTTAGCTGCTGTGAAGGACAGGGAAAGGGCGTTACTGAAGGAGGAAAGAGCTGAGAAATATAATAAAGCAAGAGCATTCTTGGAAGAGCAAGAGCATGCTTTCAAGTCAGGGCAACTGGGGAAGGGCAGGAAAAGGCGGAAATAGATAGTTATTTTGAATTTATTTGCAATCTTGGTTTCTTCTTGGTGCAACTCAAAATTGAGGTTCAGGTATGTTTTTTTGCATAGATCTGCTTTTTGTGTCAATTTTAATCTACTTCTATTTGGGTTACTTCATGTCACTTATTTTCATCAAGCAAGCCTGTTGCTCTGTTTTCTAGAGAAATTTGCAAAGGTATCACGTTTTCTAGTACTAACATGTTTCTCTTATTCCTATTCAAACTGTTTTCGTCAATGTTATCAAAACAGGTTTCTGAATTGAAAACCCAAAGCCTAATGATTCACTGAATCAGTGAACTGAATTCGAATCAGAATCATTTGTGAATCAGATTAATAAAAGAATGTGCTTCAATTGCAAAATCAAACAGAAATTTGAAAATATAGAAAAATCAGAAAACAAACAAAATTTTAAAAGATAACATGAAAATATAAACACTTTATGTCATAACACAAACAAGAAACCAGATCATATTAATCCAACTATCACAATTTACAAAAGAGAAGAATTATTCAATTTATCTCAAGACGGCAACTATCCTCAGCATGCTGATCATCTTCCACATCCATTAAATTGCCCTTCCCAATCTAATTAATGAGCAAGTGCACTAATTATCGTAATGCCCTCCCCAAAAGAAATACTTAGGCAACCATTACATGGAAATAAAGAAAACCAAACAGTGGGACAACTAGCAATTTAGAACAAAAAAAGAAAAAGAAAAAAAGAATGAGGGAATGAGGTCAGCTGCGAATGAGTGAATGCATTGTAAAACATCCATAAAGGGCATGACAGTATTTTTTTTTTTTTTGGACTTGACATGGTGACTGAAGAAGCAGACCTTCCAGTTGCAGTTCCGGCCATCCTTGCAGGGCTGCGTCTAGTACCTGGATGCATGCGGTTAGCACTCGGCAGGCCATGGGAAAATTGTCTAGTGTTGCCCCACTGGTACAGAACCCTTCCAGGAGTTTGCCAGGGAGTGGTGGAGGTCATGGCACTTGGTGTTCTCGTGCCAAATTTGTGTCTGATGCCGTTGGGTCTCGAACTGGGAAAAAGGATTTCAGATTTGATGGGCTTTTTCTCAGCTTGATCATTTTTTTTTTCTTTGCCCCAGTTGATTGTGCTGGTTTGGCATCTGATCATCGGACCCTGTTTGATGTACAAGCTATGTGACACGGGTACGTGGGTATGGCTGGGTATGACTGCATTTTAAAACATGTAAAATTATGTTTTCAAACTTAATTTTTTCTCTAATTTTGATTTTCGTTCTTTTATATTTTCCTTCCACTAAGATTTTATATTTTTCTCTCATTTTTCTTTAATTTTGAGAATTTTTGTTGATTATAAGACTGCTAATTTTTTTTTTGTTTCATTTTATCATTTTTGAGAATATAAAATTTGCCGCACCTGCGCACCCACAATTTTCAAAATTGCCGTACCTGAACCCATACCGTACCCATACCCATGTGACATAATGTACAAGTAAATGCTTTTATTGTCTGGAATTTGCTGGTTCTCTTTATGAGTAGCTGAAATGATCTTCCATTTACAGTCAATATACAAATTACTGCGAATATTGTTTCCCATAGCAGGGGCGGAGGGAAAGGGGGGGCCGCATGGGCCTTGGCCCCACCTCATTTTTTTTTAAATCTACATGTAAATTTTAGAAAATTTTACTTGTTCATAAAAATTTTGAAAAACTATATTTCGATAAATGTCAAAATTTAGAAGCTTTACTTCGGCCCCCTCATGAAAAATTTCTAGCGTGGCCCCTATGTATAATTTCATGCTTTTATTGTCTGAAATTTGCTGGTTCTCTTAATGAGTATCTGAAATTATCTTCCATTTACAGCCAATATACTAATTACTGTGACTACTGTTTCTCGTTCACTGGATGCGGCGAATAAGTGTTTGCATACATTCTAAAATTCTTTTTTATTTGCATTGGTGTTCAGTCTCGGTGCTTGTGCTTGCTACTGCTGCGGTTAATTCAGCTTTCACTCTGGTGATGTTTTGTGTGGCACTGGTCATTCCACTGTTTCATCAGACAGAAGAATCCGTAAATTTATCTATTGACTGCAGACGAGATGACCAAAGGTGCAGATGGGCAGGAGAGTGGGTCGGGCATTGAAAGATACGATCTGTTGTACTGCGGTGAGCCTGCTCATCTTGGTTATAAGGAATCATGTAATGCCTTGGAAAGTCTCTTCACTGCAATCAGCATCTTAACTTTGTCGGGTCTGAAGTAAAATATTTGCTTCTTTAAACATTGCTCATCTTTATTCTAGAGAGCTCTTTCCATCTGCATGTCCCGGCTGCTCTATAAGTGTCTTGATGATGCAATCTTTTTTTTTTTTTTGGGGTGTTTCTTTTGTTCATATCCCCGTTTTATATTTCCACCAAACACTATACCCAAGGGTTTTAATATATCAAGGATTAGATATTACAGGCTTTGCAATCACAATAGCAATGCAAATGTCGTGCTTCAAAGTTTTAGAGAAGTCTCAAAGCAATTTTTCTGGTTTAGTTGAGGACATTTGAGCTTCACGAACTTTCACCTATAGAGGCCGTGGTGGTAACTTTCATCTGACGGCTAATGCAATTTTTTGCAGCGACACCACTTGCCCGAGTTTCCCCGCGTCGCCGAGCTGGTACAATAGCAGAGAAATAAGTTTCATGGTGAGCTTCTCAAGAGTAGGGATGTCAACAAATTGGATTTGAATTAGATAATACTATTAATCATGTTTATTTTTTCAGATATTTACATATTTGGGTTCAAATATGACTAAATATTTTAAGATATTCACATATTTGGATTCAAATTATTCATATTTGAATATGAATTTTAAAATCTGATTTCACAATTTGAATTTTTGAATTTTCTTATGAATTTGACTGATCTTCCAAAAGTAAGATTATTGGATGTAAAATATTTGTTTAAGAATAAATCATCTTTGAATTTGTATCAGATCGGATATGTATATTCGAAACCGCTCGGATGTTATATGGATATTAAATTTATTTTCATATCTGATTTTGGTTAAATATCTGATCCAAATCAGATATACAGACGTCCATACCAGAGATCGAGACAATAATGCAATTTTAGCCGAGACTTATCTGAACTTAACTGTTACAAATTAGATCATCGTTGCATAGGAATATTCCGGGGCCTCCGAAATGTGATTTCATAAGGCGGGCAAGAGCTGCTCCAGTAGTTAAAATGTGATGTTGAAGGTCGGCGTAAATCGGCCGATTCAAATCAAGATGGGCCCGTTTCAATTGCATATGTCATCTGCTTCGGCGATGACTCGTTTTACTTTGTTGGTTTAAACTTTAAAGTTATTTCTATTTTTATTCAATTTTTTTTTTTGTTGTACTCTTATTTTTTTTTATCAAGAGCACCTACCTTTAAAGATTTTTTATCAGATCCAAAATGATTTATGGTTTCATTCGAACCAGCTCTTTTTCAGAGTCTTTTGGAAAAATGGAACTAATCAAAGACAGATTCTAACAGATCGATTTCAATAATCAGTTGAGCAGGCAGTTGAGGTGCTCCAAGATTTACTGCCAGCAGCCCCATTCTTTGTAGGAATGTCAATGAAGTTGATTCAAAATAAATATACTCTTAATGGTATCTGTTTTTTTAGATATTCACATATTCGGGTTTGAATTTGGGTTCAAATGTGAACCTAAAAAGTCATATCCAAATCTGAAATCCAAATTTAATTTCACAATTTGAATCTGATCTGATTTTTGATCTGAATCTGGTTGTTTTTCAAAATGTAAGAGCATTGTATATCAGATGTTTGTTTAAAACTAAACCTGTTCCATTTCTTAAATCTCAATCTGATCCAATTTCTTAATTGGATATTAATTTCTTTTTCATATCAGTTTTTTTTAGAGTTATTCAATCCAATACCGGATCCAAATCGGATATATTGACATCCTTAATTCCCTGGATATCATATTAACTTATTTTGTGAAGCAGCCTGCGTGAACTTAAAAAATCCTTTTCCATAGCATGCCAAATATACCACTTATGTTAATTAATGTTCCATTAGATATCAGCCTGATCAATTTTGTTCTTGGTGGATCCCTTACAGGTTGTTGAAGGTTAATAGTTCTGGAAGTATTCCTTATTATCAAGTAGAAACACTACTCTTGACGAGGAGCTCTCTAGCCAAGGGGATTTTGTGAAGTGGTTTCAACAAAGGATGTTAATGGGTCGGATATATCTGATTATTAATCCTATTTCAAATCCATTAAGTTGGATCTGGCAATGAATCTGGGCCGAATTACTTGTTGGTTTCAGATTGGGCTTGAAGTTCATACCTGAATCCGAATCCAAGTCGGGTATCTGACTGGGATCTGATAAAGATCCAACCCGTTTTACATATAAATATTGGATCTTATGCTAGTCACAAGTGAATTACGTTTTGAAAATGAGGTCCAGATCCTTCAGTCTTTTAATCACCATAAGTTACTCATAAAAAGGGTGGTAAACTTGGATGGGAATGTGTTTTTTTTATCTTAGTTTTCTCTTTGCCATATCTACCGTTGGGCGCAGCCACATCTGCAACTCAAACATGGCCAAAGCACTCTAATAGTTAAACAAATGAATACTGACACTTAAAATAATTGAGGAGCGTCTCTGAAGGAGTTAGTGCAATTGCTTGGGGTGGGAGCTGGTAAACGGTCAGTCTCCATTTCGTGTGTGTGTCAGGAGAGTCAACTTCTTGTATTGTAAAAGGATTGCCACTGATGCACAAGTTAAAGCGCAACATTTCAAAGCACCAAAAGCAAACCCTATACCTTAGGAACAAAAGGTTGAGTGAAAGCTTCGGGTTTCTGCCGGGTGGTGGGTCTTCTCCGCTAACTCATAATTGAGGACTAGTAAATGCATGTTCATATTTGGATTTTTGAAAGGTACCCATTTGAGGGCAAGCCGTGTTATGTCTGATCAAATGAAATTTTTGGAAACATGAGTGTGTTTTTGTTATTAACTAAAAGCTCCGCTTCTTAGCACTCGAACCATTAACCCTGAACTTAGTGGAGAGCTCTACTTTGGCACCAGTGGTTACCAACCGAACTAGGGATGTCAATGGATTGGATTCGGTTTGATCTCGACTCACACTAAATCAGAGAGAATGCCGGTTTGGTAGGAAAGAAAAAGATCCAATCAGATATAGTCATGGGGATTTTGAGGTGTGAAGTTCCATTAGGATCTGGTCGACGTTGAAGTTCCAATTAAATGGAATGCGGATACACTTTTTCGGTGGATTCATATCTCAGTGGTGAGACAAATTTTCTGGAAATGCAACTGTTGACACCGCTTTTTTATTCAATTGTGCAAGGAAATAACTACGGGCCACAACCATAGTCATATATATCGCTAGATTTTCGAAAATCTCATGATATTTAGGAGAGAAACAGTAAAACAAAAATACCGAGAAAATCTTGGTAAAAATGAACATCTCTTGATTTTTCATGATTTTTTGGCAAAATTTTTATTTTATTTTTCTCTGAAATTTTCTCGAGAAAAACAACTTCATTCAAACATACCCAAAGGAAACCTTGCCGATATTTGCCTGAGAAGAATATTCTCAAGTTTAAGAATCAGAGTATATTTTATTCATCATTGCCTCATTATCTTCATGTATGCATCAGATCCCCATTTCTCTTTTATGTATTAAACCTCTCATTTAGATCTAACACGTCTAGATATGCTACCTGGGGAGACTGAAAAGAAAATAGAAGGCGAGTAAGGCTTTTTACTGGCTTTCATCTTAAAGAAAACTTCTATTATGACATCTATTTCCTCTACTTCACACATCGAGAAATCACTGCCATGGCAGAAATCTGAGGAACATCTACTTGGTACATAAGTCTCAATGCAAGAGATAGTTGGACAAAGAAAATAATGAAGCCAGTGGACTGGGTCACTGGAGGAAGGCCAAATTAAGATCCATTTTGGTAAGTAAAATATGCATATCTAATCGGCCATCGGCCACCGACGTCTCGGCGAGTCGACTCGGGAAATTTAGAAAAAGATGCATTTTCCTTCTTTTTCTTGCCTTTTTTAGTACAAGTTTGCATGAAATCCTTGTGTATCTTTATTTTAGAAAGTATACACCAATTATACTCTTAACCACACTTAATCAACAAAAGCCAGAGAACCAACTTAATGGCACTCAACTACTAATCATCCTAAGCCAACTTCTGTGTCCTAAATTAATCCCATTTAAGAAAATGAGAGCTGAGGTCCTCGGATCATCAGGATCTCATCTCCATGGTAAACAAATTCAAAGATCTGAAGTCATTGAAATTAATCTAACTTGGTTGGCCCTAAATCATCAGTTGGTGAAGTTTACATAGTTTTTGATGAGCTAGATTAGAGCCATGGTTAAACAACTGAACCCAAGTTTGTCATATTTTGTAGCGAACTCTCCTTAGGGATGTTACACAACTGCGCAGCAAGGTGGTTTACAACCAAGGTGTCAATGTTTCGAAGCTTGTGATCACTGTCATGCTTCGCTGCCTTATTCCGTGGAGTTGTAAACAGTGACAAATGCGACACTTAAGTTGAACGGTATACTATAGGGCCATCCACATGGGCAGAGCCAAGGGGAGCCCAGCTCAATTTTATTTTTAAAATTTACATGTAAAATTTAGAAAATTGTACTTGTCAGATATAAAATCTTTAAAAAATGATATTTTGGCCCGTGCCAAATTTACAAACTTTAATTCGACTCTCTTTGTAAAAAAATTTTGGCTCTGCCCCTAGCCACCCATACCTGACACAAGCTAGAACTGCCTTGTGAGTTTTAGGTTGAAGACAGTTTTCTCCAAAGAAACTCTATTTGACTCATCAAGTTGTACAAGTCGTGTGAGTCTGAGTTTTTTATTTGTAACGTTTCGCATCCGTAACAACTTGCTGCACATCTTTGATTTCTATGTAAAGTATTATGTCTTCTGATATCACTGACATTCACCATGTCTTAATTGGAGATCCGACAGCCACAAAAAGCCGTTGAATTTGTTCAAGAATGTTATATATCATTCAATCATGAACGCATAAAAAATTAGCAGTTTGGCATTAAAGTTCTTGCTGGTTAATCTTCCTGGTGACAACGGTCATATTTTCTCCATTAACGCCTTCAACTACTCTTCTTTGAACGAGCATAGTAAAAATACTTGAACAAAGGTTTCCTCATTTTCAGTTTCTTGCTTGTTTATTAACATCATTGTTGGCAAACTCCGCGAATCGACTCGCAAGCTCGCAGGACCCAAGCTAGTTAGCACCAAAACTCGTGTGACTCGGCCAAGAATCGACAGACCTGCTGGATTGGTGACTCGAATCAGAGTTGCCAGAGTTTGGTTCGATTTGCTTTAAGGTGTAAAAGTTCATCTTGGTTTTCATGTTTCTAACTATTTTTTGCTTGTTTTTCCCCGCTTATGAAAGTTTTACATGAAAGAAATACTAATCCAACCATTTGCGAATATTATTCTCATCATTAATATCTAAACACCCAGAGGCTCATAAAGAATCAAGTGGTTGATACAAAGAGAGAGAAATAGAGATAGAGATAAATACAAGCTCAGCACGTGTTCTTAGATTCATGACTTCCTCCATTGTTAAGAGTTATTGACAAATTATAATGAAGATCATATTTTTCAACTATCATCAACAGTACAGATAACAACGACCACCTGATTATTATGATCTTGAAGTTGTTATAGTAATTGTTTATAATATTTATTATTCCTTCGAAATCCAACAAACTGTTTACTTTTCATATTTGAAATGATGGCATCTCGTGACTCAAGCATGAGACAGACAGTGGGAAAGCACTCCTTTGTGTTATTGAAGCCTCTCCTTGTACTTCAAGAGCTGACTTCTCTCAAAAGCAGGAAAAGGGCAACACACAAAAGCAATGGTAGAATGCATGCTCTGTTCACTGGTAGCCATGAACAGGGAAGATGACTTCTTTGCTCCCTCTCTCATCATGGCTGCTCATGATCTCCACAAGTCAACTTCAAGGAGATCCTCCCTATCTTGTTAGTGGATGCGTTGGATGGGTCCTCTTCACTTTCTCCCTTCACTTTCTTTCATTTCTTTAAAGGAACTGTGATTGCAGGTACTCCACAGTCATTCTCTTTACTTTGATATGTTTGTGTGGAATTCATGCATACTCTAGAAGCATTTGATCTTTAAATTTTGGTGTTCTTTGTGGGTGGCCATACCTATGGATGATGGAGGGACCTACCCATGTCCAATGCAGGTTGATATGGTACATATGAGCAGTGAAGTTACTGTCATTGCCAGACGGGCCATGGCTGATGGACAATCGCATGCAAATGTGCTCTTGTGCACATGCATGCACACACACACATAAAATTATTGGGATAGAGAAAACGTACTACATATTTAAAACATGCAAAGGTAAGCTTACGTAAAAGTTGAAAGAGATATCTATACATTGGCTCTAGAATTAAGAAATGACTTTGATTACTTTATATTTGAAATTTATGAATCTGATGTGCTTTTACTGGTGTCATCAAAGATTCATGGTAAAATTTATTGACTAAGTTAAGGATCTTAGGTCAGACGTAAAATCTTTTACTTTTTTACATTTGGAAAAAGGTCGGATTTAAAGTAGAAGTGGGAAGGGTCTGACCTTAAATCCTCGGCGGCTCCAGAGGATTTTATATACAGGGTACTCAAACATTTTCTAAAAAAGGTCTTAGTGTGTTTTACCTCTGAACTATAAAAGATCATGAAGCATTTTATTTGAAAACCTATTAGGCGGTGGAGTGAACCACTCACCCTTAAAAGCAAAAAAAAAAAAAAACCTATTTAACATCGTGAAACTTTTACGACACACTCAAAAGTATAAATAAAGAAATCATCGATAGAAATGACATACGCGTCCGTATCTTCTAAATGACAAAAAGTAATTTTTGTTAAGATGCAAGTACCAGTCATGCTAACGCAACCATTAAAGCGACAAAAATGATGAATTAATCGTCAAAGTGCAATTTTTCGAGATAAGTTTATTAATCACAAAGAAAACATGCATGACCCCAGTTTGATTTTGGTGTCGAGAGAAGGGTAGAAGTAAGGGGTGGAGCTAGAAATTTTTCATGAGAGGGGTCGAATTAAAGTTTCTAAATTTTGATTAGGGTCGAAATATCTTTTTTCAAATTTTTTTAAAAATTTACATGTAAATTAAACAAAAAAATTTGAGGTTGTTCTAGGGCCCACATGGGCCCTACCTTGGCTCCGCCCCTGGGTAGAAGCGCCATACTAGCTGACGTACATTAGACCCACTTTATAAGCTTTCACTGGGTCGATGGCGGCTTCTGTGGCTCAATAAGAAAACATGATCAGGTAGGCTTAATTGCTTCTATAAACGTGCCATATTTAATGCTATGAATGCAAGAGAATGCTATAAAAGGGTGGCAGGGAATCAAGCAACAAGAAACATATACAAAAATCCAAGAATCTGTCAGCTCTGCCATGACAATGTGGAGACCCACAATGGCAGAAGTAATCAATATAACATCACATTTTCCCATATATGGTTCAAAGCATAAATTAGAACCACCCACCATATTTGCTCAAATTTACATGTTCAAAACTATGCTTCCCTAATCCCTACTGAGTTTTAGAATGAGGGCAAAAAGGGGATTGACTTGGCCCTCAACAGGGAGGATGATCTAGCTCATCAACTTACAACTAGGGCTGCACACGAGTCGAAACTTAGTGTTGATGCTGGTAATTCCACTCGAGCCTGCTTTAACTTAAGCAAGGAGTTAATATTAGGGCTGGGCAACTGACCACACAGTCCCACAAAATAATCTTCATGTTTATTATTTTTTTACTTAGTTTATTGATCTATATTACTGAATCATATTACATGCTTACTTATATATTCAAATTAATTATTTTTTGTCACTGTCAAAATTATTTAGGCAACAATTTTTTTTATTAACGTAGAAAGTTATGCAAGAAAGTCTCGTTTGCAAAATTGGATGCATCTCTCATGTTTTCATCCGAAGAGTCACATAGTAATTTTTTTTTTACTGAATTGGCAGTTTAACTTATCAGGTAAATTCAAGGACCTTCTTGGTCAACCTTGGAAAAAATTAGTTGCATTTTTAGGTGGCATTCAATTACTGGTCTATTTTCTGTTTAATCAGATTTTGTAGACAAGAGGGTAAGATTCAAACTGATCGGATTTGGATAATTGTCTCAAAATCGGTAATTTTTATGAGAAACATCGTTCATTTTCTCCAGTTCCACATCCTCTAAAACTTTGAACTCTATTCTTTAGAAATAGTTTTGCATGAATTCCTCGAACACTAAGTTCCAAAAAAGCATACAGTAACCTTGTTTTCCAATGCCCACGAAGTGATATCATTGTTTAGCATTTGATGAATAAATGGTGTCATATCAATTTATAGTGGATTTGATATGTGATTGAAATCAATGCATACTCCAACACTCAACAGTGCTATGATTAGTAAGGGTGGGCGCGCCGGCTCGGCCCGATTGGGGGCGGGTCTGGGCTAAGAAAAACCTGGCCTAGGCCGGGCTCGATAGGTCGGCCCGGCCCGTTTAGATTAAAAAAATGTTTTTTAAATTTTTTTTGTTTTAATAATATATATTAATAAATATATTTTATATTTAAAAAATTATTTAATAATTTAAAAATTATTTTTTAAGTTTAAATGGGCTGTGGGCCCGGCCCGACCCAATGCCCACCCTTAATGATTAGGTTCAAGGGGCGTAGTATAGTATAGCTGGTTGAATTAAGTGTCATGCTGGCAATGCATTTGTCATTGGATTCTTGTGAGTGTTACTCTTCTGGACTGCAACGGTAGTTTGTGTAGTACTTGAGTTGAACGATGCATCATAGGACCATAGTTGGTGAACCCAATGATTCGAGTAAGATCGGCATCATTCACCTACTGTGTCACAGATTAAGACTCAAGCGACCTACACCAAGACTCGGCCAATACTGGGCTGACTCGGCCGAGTTAGGTACAGTTTAAGTTTTGGTGATATAAAATTAAATTAATGCTCAAAATTGTTTTTGATTTAGTATTTCTTCTAGAATTAGTATGAAAAGCAGGGAGATATATATTGGAGGGTGGACCATTTGTTGGAGTCTTTTTCTTTTTCGGCAATTCTCCATGGTCGGTTGAGCCATCAGTGACCTCCCAACAACGGCAAACACTGCATGATCAATGGACTTTTATGCCAAATAATGTGAAATCTATTTTTGAACTCAATCGGCGGGCTTGTCAATTCATTGAATCAGTCAATTAGCCAAAATAAAAAAAAACCATTTTTTTAAAATAAAAAAAATAAATACCAACTTTAAACAATATCTTAAAACAATTGAAAACTATAATTAAAAACCAACTCATGGCACATTTGATTTGGCTACCAAATAAAATATGTATGTTGTTGTTCTGTGCCAAGTGAAAACAGCCAATCGCCGCTAAAACTTTCTCCATCACGAAAAAAAGAAAAGAGAAAAAGGAAGCCACGACCAGTGGTGGAGCCAAAAATTTTTGGTTAAGGGGCACCTTAACTTTAAATTTCAAATTTGAAGGGGCACTCATATATAAAAATGAAGTTTCTATATATAAATAAAATAAAAATTTATGGGCTGGTGTGAGCTAGAATGTAGCTCCGCCACCACTTGACAGAGTAGCTCCGCCACGGCTTGATGGCGGCCTATAACAACTTTCAATGATTCCATCAAGATCATCCTCCATACTTTCCCAAGAAGGTACAATTTTTTTTTCAATGTATTTATTATATATTTAGACCTAAAAGAGTGTATGCATCTTGTAAAATTCAGAACGACCTGAAAATTTTGCTGTTTCATTTGGTTTTATGCATAAAACAAAACTAACGTGACAAGTTTCATATCACTTTCTAGTCAGTTTACATGTACTTTAAAAAAGCTAAGAACCAAGATGACTAATAATTCATACATGGGATTGTAAATCTATAAAGAGCATTTATGTACCTCGGATACATAAGAAACAAAATAACCAATAAGAATATACATGAGATTATAAACTCATAAGGGCATTTGTTTGCCTCAAATTTGAGATCCAAGATGATCTGATATCACTAAAGGTCTCTTTGAGGTCAGATTCTCCATCTTCAAACACACCTTGAGACTTATTAGGTCCAATAATTCAGACCTAAACCATCTTGACATTGTGATTAAGGGGCACTTGATAGAATCATGGAATTTTAGAATCAAAATGCTCGTTTTTAAGAAATTAAAATTATTAAACAAACATGGTATTTTGTTTCCTGAACTAGGAAACTAAAACTTGGAATTTTAATTCCATTCTAGTTTGAGGAAGAATTATGCTTATGAAATTTCCATTCCAACCCATCAAATTCCCCTTTACATTCCACCCTTATGAGAATAAATGTGTTAATCACGCGTTGAATCCAAGTCAGAATGTTGAATTTTGTTATCATATTGAATGGTTAAAACCAGATTTTTGTCAAACTTGAGTTTTCATTCCATCCAGTTTTGATGACACCCAAACACTCAGAAAACATTATTTTTAAAGATAAAACCAGGTTTTGGCATGTCATCGAAACGGGACCTCATGAGGCGTAACATAATTGGTCGAGCTGAGGTGGGTGTAAAAAGCGATTGCATTCATATGAGTTCACTTTTCTGGATTGTAAACAGTATGATCATGACACTCTATTTGACGAGCATATTCTACCCAACTCAGGTCTTGATTCAGCCTAAAAAACTAATTAGGCTTGAGCATCTGGCCAACCCAAGTTCGTGTCAAGCCTAATGTGACACTTGAAACCCAAGCTCGAGCCTGGCCTTGTTAAAATAAAAAATATATTTTTAACATAAAATAATACATAATTAATATATATATATATATAATATTAAAAAAACTTTATCTAAAGCCCGATGGCGGCATTAGTCCATGCCCTACGTAAAATTAAGAGAACATTCAGGTTTTTTTTTTGTTTTTGTTTTTGTTTTTTAATCTACTTAGGAGGAATTTGCCTAACTAGAGTGAGCTTGTCAATCAAACCGCATACAAAAAAAAAAAGAAAAACCCTACATGTAATCTAACATGGAGTCGAATGTGACAAAAATTTTCGTCATTTTTAGCTATACCAAATCCGATTTTGCAGGAGAGGAGATCTAAAGATCTGCCTAACCCCCAGCTTTGTCAATCGAAAAGACCTATATGATCTGACATCTCATAGGTTCAACTGTCCTCGGAATCCAACCCTGTTTACGTCTCCGCAGAAATTGCTCGAGTCTAAAAAGAAAGAGTCTGCTGGTCATCCCTCGAGAAGGTTCACAGAAGCTCATACTTGCTCCCCTCTGCAGGACAGCAAACTTCCGATTCCTAGTTGAGGTGATCTCCCAAATGGCGTTTTACTGTCTGCCCACATTTGGCTCTGCAATTGAGAAAGATGCTCTAAAAAGCCATCTCCAGCGGCTGACCATGAAATCCAACCAAATCTTGTCTCCTTTTTTAGTGCAGTAGTGAAAGTCCATGGCTTGAAGGCTGAAAAGGTAATTCGCCGCATCGTTTAAAGAGCTTTTCTTCCTCACATGGCCGCCATGGGAGAAGAAAACAAACTGCTAAATCTGCAAGAAGATTTCACCTTTCCACATTTAATAAAAAGGGTGCGCAGACAGACGCACCCCACACTCACTTTCCATCATTAATTTGCTGATCACTTCTAGCAACCAATTTAAGCATGAATAAAAATAATGGTGCTTTTATTATTGATTATTAATGAAATAATAAGAAATGATAGAAAGAAGAGTATAGCTGAAGTCAACAGACATTGAGAACACTTTTTTCTGGGGAAAGCAATCTTGGGGTTTGGTCCTTTACCCATACTAGGAATCTGTTCGACCATCAAAGCCTGCAGCAGATTTTGAAGATTAAAAAAGTTTTTGAAGAAGAGTTCATTAATAAAAGCTTGTTGGAAGAATAAATTCTCCGAGAATCATGTCGATGGATGTAATTTGTAACTGCAAGTTGCTTCATATACCAAGGGAAATATTGAGAATCTCAGCATCTTCACAATGAAAACTCCCTTATCCATGGTATCTGCTGCAGAGTTCAGATGAAAACAACATAAAATTTTTTCAGACAGGCGGAGGAAAAAGAACCGCAGATAAACAGATGGTGGTCTGCGATTAACTAGCAACGAGATTGTAATTCCAGCCACAAAAGGAAAAGGTAGCTAAAAATTGCAGTGGTGAAAAATAGCAGAACATAACTTTTTGAAGGCCAAGAAACAATTGAACATAAAAAGAGAAAAAGAGAAAAGATTATGATGATTGGATCGCTGGTTACCTGAAGCAAAGAAGGATTCAACAATTTTGCTCAAACAAAGACCATCAAACCATCAATTTTTTGCTGATCCTGTATCCCCACAGAATCTGGTTCACTCTTAAAAGTCCCAACATGAAAATAAGATGTATCCCTGTTTCAGTAGTTGGACAAATAGAATCATCCACCATGATCATCATTAGCAACAGAAAAACTACATTAAAAAAAGGATTTGGAAACACATATCATATGATACACCCTTTCCATGTATACCCATTCCCCCAATTACAAATACAACACCAAAATTCCCCACCAAATCGAAAGGTGCTAAGAGAGAGAGAGAGAGAGAGCCTAACCCTAGAATGAATAATATTGCCCAACTCAGTCATCCCCTGGACCTTCCCTGCTGACTGGCCGGCCCTGTTCCAGAGGAGGGAGCACCAGCCTTGCCGGGCACCGGCATCTGATACCCACCGGACATCCTCCCAGGCTGCTCGTACATTATTCCTCCTGGGTTCTGGCCTACCATCATAACCGGCATCCCACCATAAACGCCGGGGCCGCCGCCACCGTACCCATTCTGCACGGCGCCACCGCCTCCGTTGGGGCCGAGGTCCTTGCCGCCTTCCCCTCTCCCGAGGGAACTTTTCTCGCCCTCCATCTCCCGAAACTTCTGGAGGTAAATCTTGAGAGGCTCGACGTAATCCTCGAAGCCGAGTGTCGTCATGGCCCAGAGGAGGTCGTCGCCGTTGATGGTCTTCCTCTTCTCCCTCTGGCACTTGTCCGACGCCTCCCCCGTGATGAAGCTGATGAACTCCGACACGCACTCCTGCACCGTCTCCTTCGCGTCCTTGGAGATCTTCGCGTTCGCCGGCAGCGCCTTCTTCATGATCCTGCTCACGTTCGCGATCGGTAGGAACCTGTCCTGCTCCCTCGGCGAGCACTCGCTCCCTCCCCCTCCGCCGCCCTGCCCTCCTCCTCCGGACTCGTTATCCGAATCCGCCATCTCCCACCTGCGAACCGCCTCTGCCCGTCACCTCTCCTCCGCCACCACCACCACCACTACCACCAAAAGCTACAGCAATTATCAATATACCCACCAAGCAGAAAAGTAAGCAAGCAACACAAGAGCTAGAGAAGAATTCTCCTCTCCACCCTGTTCTTCCTGTCTTCCTCTTGTTTTCTCTTCCTTTCCCACTATCTCCTTCCTTCCCTCCCTTGAATCTTAGCCATGGTGGTGAGAGATGGTCAGTTCCGTGCACCAATTCTGGTGCTCGCCTCTGTGCGAGAGAGAGAGAGAGAGCGCGAGAGAGAAGAGAGAGGATGGGTGGGTATGGGACGTCGATCAGAGGGTAATATTGCGATCGGAGGTCGACGCGTGGGTTTTTTATGGCCGTTGGTCTTGTCGATAAAGTATGCGCCTCGTTGGACGGCCTCGTCGCCGTCGGATTTCTCCCACGAAAGAGCAATCTCCACCGTTCGTCTTTTAAATCAACGTGACTTGCTTTCCCTCTTTCTCACTCATCTATTTTTCTTTCGCGTTATTAATTTATTTCGTTATCGATCAAGTATTTTATTAAGTAGGTTTTTTTTTTTTAACTGCTCACTCTTTTTTTGCCATAATTTCAAAGGCAGGCCTCGTATTTCCAAATACCGGTTTTTATTTTTTTTTACATACGTGTTTTGTATTATTAAGTAATTAAAATATTTAATGCCATAAAAATAATATGTTTGGTTAAAAATTGTAATAAATTTAATTTCACTGCCTTCATTGATTTTAGGGGGAGCCAGGGCTATACGTTCGACCCTACACTGCATCGCCATGTGGTAGAGGGTCATTAAATACACATAATGTATTGTTTGCTTCCCTTTCAATTAGGGTTGTACAATAGCTGTGTCGAGCTTGAGCTTAGTTAGGTGGATCTTGACTCGGCTCAAAAAAACTCGAGCTTTTTGTGGCAAGCTCGAGCTCGACTCAACTCGACTACACAAAATCGAGTTCGAATTCGACTCGTTTAATCCATTTAACTCATTTATGCGTTAATTCGTTTAGCGTCAACTCGTGTAAGCATTGACACAATATTCTATAAAGTACTGGTTTGCGAGTCGAATCGAGTATAAACGAATCAAGTTCCCGAAACTCGAACTGACTCGTATATCATTTCAAGTATCTTTGTAAGTTCAAACTCAACTTGTTTATAAACGAGTCAAGCACGAGCTGAATTTTTTAGAGCGAGTTCAAGTCGAGTCCGAGTTGGCTCAGCTCGTTGTGCTTCAGTTCAGCCGATGGGCCCGTCAATACACAGACAAAAATACCCTTCATTAATGTCTTCCTCCTTCCATCATACTTTAGCTAGTGCTTGCATCAATATAAAGTCGTATCTACCCCTCATCAAGAGACTTCAACTGAGGTAAATGCCCTTCATTGTTAATGCCATCCATGGAGATAGTTAAAAAAAAAAAGAGGTAAAACTCTTTGAAACCTTCACGGAACCCTCTACGAAGCCTTAAATGTAACAATCCGATCCACACCAGACTCGAGCACTTGTGACTTGCTTTCTCTCTATTCTTTTTTCTCTTTATTTCATGTTATTAATTTATTTTGTTATTTAACCTTGATTTTATTAAGCAAGTCAGTTTAAGTGCGGACATTTTTGCCATAATTTCAAAGAGATGCCTTGCATTTTCCTGTATAGGCCCCATTTTTTGAACAAACTCAAAGGGATTAAAAATTCGAGAGCAACTTTTGGTGCACAGAATGGTAAAATTACCATGGAAAAAAATCGAACCTCGAGATATCCGACATTTTTGTGTGGGAATTTTTCCTGAAATCAATGAAAAATTTCATGTGTTTGATGTTGCCGAGAACGGTATGAACAAGGGGAAATTTCTTTGATGCACAGTATTTTTCTTGTACATCAAACGGAGCTTTAATGTTAAGGTATTTCACTTGTGACGGTAAAAGATGTAGTATTAAGTAGTTATGTATTTCTCCATCACAAGTACAATGTCCTAACAAATACCTTACTCCGTTAAAAATTACACCTAAATTCACTCTTATTGTCTTAATTGGTTTTTCTGAATCCATTTTCATTTGGGCCGATGGGTCCGCCAATACAAAGACATAAATGCCCTTCATTAATGTCATCCTACTTTCATTGGGACTTCAACTAGTGCTTCCATCAATATAAAGACGTATCTACCCCTCAAAGTGAGATTTCAATAGACGTAAATGCCCTTTATTGTAATTTTTCACTATGTGCATTGATGAAATTTACGGTAGGTTAATTGTGATAATTTGGGTAAACAGAAGGTGTGTTTCATCCTACCACATACCTAAAAGCCGCACCCCTCTCCCATCCTTTTCAAGGTAGAAAAAATTGCCCATGTTGGCGCACACCAGTTTTGCTATATGTGTACATTGTTATTTTGTTTATTTACATATAGACGCCGCTTAAAATTTAAAATTTAAAATTTAAATTATTAGGCGTCCCTTAGACTGCACTAATGTTTGCAAGCCCCTCAAAGGCCATATGTTTTTTTTTGTTTTTTCAAATAGTTGGCAGTAGGTTTGCCAAAATTGCAGGGGCGCCATGGCCCACTTTTTTCTGCGAAGGGATTATAACCGACGACGGCATTAGTGACAAAAGAGTTTTAATGACGCTTAAGGTTTCACCGAAGTTGATGAGGCAATCGAAAAAAAAAAAAAATTTCTCATAAAACATTGGCCTATATAAAGAGGAGAACAAGGACGCCGGTTCTAAATTTTTTTCTTTTTGCAGAAAACGGGCACTAATTTTATTAAAAATAACTAAAAAGCGGTTACTATGATCTGTTATCGTTTGCTGTGCTTTTTCAGCCGCATCTGTGAGAAGGCTCAATCACTTCACGATATCGCTAACTAATTAGTATTATGGTTGAATCATTACTATTATTGTTGAATAATTTATTTTCTATTTTCTTAAAACCATTAATCTAAATTTAATTTACAATAACTAAAAAAAAACCTCAAAAAGCACTTTTTCCAGGACTCTGTATCGGATGTGTCGATACGAATATACGATCACGTTCCAAACTGAAATTGATCTTTTTCGCAATTCTTTTTCCATTTTTACAGTTTGAGACTTTTTTAATGAAAAACAATTAATTCATATTTTTCAATATTCTAAGTAAACTGTTAATTAAAAAATAGCCGAGCCAAGTTATACCTAGGGGCCCTTTCAGGAAGCCGAGCATAGTTAGATTAGGGAGGCCTATGAGCGGCTAAGTTGCTTGAGCATACTGTGTGTGGTGCGTGCACGCATGTGCCCGTAAACACACACACATATATATATATATATATATATATATATATATATATATATATATATATATATATATATATATATATATATATATATATATATATATATATATATATATATATATATATAGAGAGAGAGAGAGAGAGAGAGAGAGAGAGAGAGAAAATACTACCAAACTAATCAAAAAAATATATGAAGATTAGAAAGTTGAGATTAAGTTAGAAATGTAGAAGTTGTTTATTTTCAGGATCAAATATTCCTCGAAGGAGACAAAGGGTTTCGACTTTTTCTTTCCTTTTCCTTTTTGAAGGCTAATTTGAACTAATAATTTGCTTTTTGTATGTATAACTTAATCTCTAGTCAATCTCCTATATATATATATATATATATAGAACGACCCTCTATTCAGGTCTCCTGGGGCAGCTTAATATAACTGGACCCAAGTGCACTGAGATCCAACATCTAAATTTAAAGTCTTAAATATGCCCCGGGTTTGTTCTAATTGCTGCTCAAATAATTGATACCCCACTTTAGAATTTTAAATGTTTTCTTGAATGTCCCTCCCTTAATGAAAGATTGCTCATGGATTCATATGATTCTGCATAAAACAGATTGCATTTTCTCTTGGGATGTGAATGGATCTGATCACATATACCCTTAACTGTATCTGCTTTTCCAGATATTAACGCTTTCCTATTTCAAACACAAACAAAGAAAAGTGATGTCCTAATCAGAATTTGAAATCTACTTTCACAATTCTAATCTAAATTGTATATTCATATCTGAATCTGAATCCAAATTTTGCACCAAATTTGGTTGATTTTTAAAATGTGTGAGCATTTGGATCAGATACTTATGTATATCTGAATCCAAATCCATTTGGATGTTATTTCTTAAATCCAAGTCTTATCTGATTTCTTAATCGGATACTAAATTTGTTTCCATATCCTATTTTCTCATATCAGTTCATTGTAGGAGCATCTCAATTTTCTCTTGGTGCACTTATATAAACCAACCAATTCAGAGTTGGTTTATATATATATATATATATATATACCAACCAATTAAAAAAATTGAATCAAAAATCAATTTTTTTATCATTAATTTATCTTTATATCGCCAAAATTCATATTGTGGGCAACTCGGCCGAGTCAGCCGAGTCTTGGCTGAGTCTTGGTGTGGATCGCTTGAGTCCTAACCCATGACCCAGTGAGAGAACAATCCCAATCCGATTCAAACGACTCCGGAGTCGGATCACCAGTTTGCCAACTATGCTATAAGAACATCAACAAATTAACTTTGAATTAGATGAGCCCTTTACCATATAAAATATATCGAATATTCACGTGTTCAAATCTGAATTCGGATTCAAATATAAAAAGAGAAAATCTATACTTATGTCGGAATCTGATCCATTGGCATCCCTACTTGTCCTCATGTTTGAAGTATTCTAATACTAAATGTGTTTCTATTCAACCAATTTGGTCATCAAAAGATATGGCCAAAAATTTTCCATCATTAGCGGAAACAACTTGAACCTAGACGGGTGAGGCACACCTGGTTGGGCCTAAGGATGTCAACGGATCGGATTTGAATATGATATATCTTTGATTGTATCCTCTTTTTCGGATATTCACATATTCGGGTTTGAATTCAAATAAAGAAAAGCCATATCTGAATCCGAATCCAATCTTAATCTGATTTGTAAATTTACACCCGAATCTGAATTTTGAACTGGATTTTGCCAATTTTCAAAATTTAATAGCATTAGATATAGGATATTTGTTTAAAAATGAATCCGATCTGAATCCAACCGGATATTTATGTATATCCGAATCAGATTGAATATTTATGTATATCCAATCCGGATTCAAATCCGATCTGGTGCCATTTAAATCCGAATCTGATTGGATTTCTTAATCGTATACTAATTTTTTTTTCCATATCTGATTTTTTCGAATCGGATTGGTCCGATATCCTCAGATACATTAATGTCCCTATTTGGGCCAATGGATGGTAGCTAGGCCGCAAGTCATTGGTTCAATTCTGAGAGGCACCGGCCCTCTTGAGACTAGGTGCGGATCCTGAAATTTTTCATTAAGGGTATCAGACTATAGTTTCAAAACAAAGGCCGAAATATAAATTTTGCAAAATTTTTATATAAAGTAAAATGTTTTTTTTTAATTTACATGTAAATTTTTTTGTCTAAATTTTAAAAAGGGGGAATGGCCCCTGCCAGCCCTCTTGAAGAGTCTGTCTGGTTCTAGCTTTGTATTTAACATAAAAGAAAGGAAACACACTGAGTCTATGTTCTTGAATTTCATCACCAGAATGGCTTTGGTAAATTTTACTCATATATAGCAAAAAGCCAAAGGACAGTAAAACATTGAATAGCAATACTTGATTTGAAAGCTTTGGATCCACAAAGGTGGACAAGAAGAACGACAAAGAACTCAGCCATTAAAAGAATGATCAACATCATAGAAAGTCTATATATATATATATGTGTATGTATATATATATATATATATATATATGTATAACCTATTGAGTTTTTTCGTTTTATATAGAGACCTTTCGCCATTGATTACTTCTTTCTGATTTGGTCATACTTAAAGCTTAATTCGACTAACTTTGATTTTCAGATTTATTCAAAAGTAAGGTGATAGAATAAGTTTTGGCGATTCATGCATATGAAAGAACTCAAGCTAAGGTTGTGTGACTGTTGAAATGAACCATATATATCACATCTACATGGTTAGTTAAAGCAACATAATCCTAGCGTTACGAGGCATTTTATACCACGAATATTGGGTTCTTTGGAACAAAACGTTCCATGAATATATTCCAAAAAATAGTCACGTTCTTAGGACACTACTTTTTGAAGAACAAGACATTTTTGTTGCAAAATGCCTTTATAGGCCTGAGGACTTAATATAGCTGGTCGGACTGACTGGCTTGTGAGAGTCTGTTCGTGGGTTCAATTCTAGTGGACTACAAAAAGTGGCAGCTGCTACTCTAGAGTTGAAGAAAGTAGCTATAACTTCACTCAATTCCCAATGCAGCTCTGGATAAGGCGTCGACGTCAGGTCGGGTACCCGGTTCGACTCGGACCCAAAAAAATGTACAGGGCAGGCCCGATAAGTTATCAAGACTGGCCCAGATTGGCCCTACTAAGCCCAGCTCGACTCGATAAAATTTTGTTAATACATATTTTATTAATTTTTATATCTAATTATAATATTTTATTGTAATTAATTATATTTGTATATTATTTTATATTAAAACATATATTTTCAATTTAATCAGGCCAGGCTTAGGAGGTCCGGGTTTTGTGTTTTAGGAGTCGGACTTGGGCCGACCCGATGCGCCCAAGCTGGACCTCGGGTGCAGGGTAAAAGAGGGAGGGCTCCCGTTTGGAGTTTTCATGAATTACGTGCAAATCAGCTTGATAGAACAAAGGACCGTGCACCAACTTCAGATCTGACCTCCCTTCATGTGATTCCCCTTTTCTTAAAAAGCAAGATAGGGTTAGACAGTTTTGCACTCTTTCGAGGCAACCCCGAGTATTGAACTCGGGACCTTCTTTCAATCAAAGATCTTTAGTCTAACTATCTAGCCATGTGGATGGAGCTCTTGTTGGCTTTGTAGCCCGCCTACTGACCCTATTCATTGGGTGGCGAAACCCCGGAAATCGACTCCAACACCCCATTATAAATGTTCTGCTTTTGAAATTAAATATTTGGTAGTTGGAATTGGTCATAAGATGCTGTGAAAAGTATGCATGATTTTAGCGATCTCCAACTCATTCCTAGCTTGGGAGCAGGTTTGAAAAAGGATCTTAGAGTGTCTATGGTTAGATCGCGATGTTTTCGCAAAACACCGACACAACACGTGGTGCTCCTTTTTATTTCGTTCGAGAAGAAGTATCGGCCCCACGATATAGGACAAATGTCACTCATGTGTTGGACTTCTTCCACTCATTTCACTTATCTGCTCTTTGTTTGTGTTACTATAGAAGCCATGGGATCCAAAGAGGTTGGGTGCAACTAAGTCATAGACATCTTGGTTCTACTTCCATTGGCACAAATCCTTGCTTAAGTTGAAGCTATCAATGTAACTCTTGGGCGATCTCCGCATATATCTTGACACTCCAGGGGAATCGAAATGGGAATATGCCACTTACCACCCTCACCCTGACCATTGCGCCAACCCATCGGGGACATGTTTTTTTTCCTTTATTAACCACTTCCAATATGAGCATAATCTTGTACACTAAGTCACCGGACTCTTCTGTTTTACTGCCGCACCCGAGTTGCATCGAGTCGGGTGCGCACCGGATATGGGTGCGGCTCCGACTCACACCCGAACCCAGTTAAAATGTCATATTACTAAATTAAATTACTTATATAATATATGTTGTTCTGATATTTTTCTATGCAATACAATTATTTAAGTATATTATATACATTAATAACTAAATTATAATAATAATATATACATGTTTATTCTGTTATATATATAATAAATAATAATAATAAATTACCCTTGCCGCACCGCCGTACCTAAATTTTTTGGGATGTGTCGCTCCAACACCCACACTGGCACCGGCACCCCGCACTCTGGTGACGTAGCATGTACAAGTTGTTGATTGTTTTGAGGAAAGGATGATTTTCGTTTTTTAGAAATGGTTTCGTGTTTGATCTGAGAACATATCAGCGGTTTTGAAGTCCGAAGCCCCCGCCCCCCCCCCCCCCCCCTCTAAAAAAAAAAAAAATCGGATCTCAAATCCATGATTTTATACTACAGCGTGGATTTGAGATCCACGTTAGGGGTGGATGCTTGATCTCAGTTATTGTAGATCTCAAATCCCCTCGGATCTGAGATTGTGGGAAATCAAACGCAACCTTAGGTTTTTACAAGCTTTTGAATTTGAACGCACCTGATAAATAGACCAACTTGATTGGGTTGACAATATTGTGGTTTGGATCTCTATTAGGTTATCAGATCTCTATTCAATATGGTCCTTCTCTGGTGATGAACAGTCCATGAACAATATGATAGTGCTCAACCGCTCTAACCTTTTACATAAGCTTTTCATGAGCCAAATCAAGTGGAGGTATGAGATGCAAGTTTAAAATAGAAGACCAATCCTGTGGTGGATAGACGGTGGTATACCACTGTTTCATCTAAGGGTGAACAGAGAGTCGAGCTACTCGAGCTTGACTTATTAAAGCCTGGATCGTGAACGAGTTCGAGTCGAGTCATTTGCTTAACGAGTCGAGCTCGAACTCAACACATAGTGATGAATATCAATTTTATTCAAACGAGTTTGTGGACCCTTAATCGAGTCAAACTCGAGCTAAACACGTAACGAGGAATACAATTCTATTCAAACGAGTTTGTCGAGCCTTAATCGAGTCGAGCTCGAGCTCAAAATGTAATTGCCGAGTCGAACTCGAGCTCAAAACGTAATTGCCGAGTCGAACTCGAGTTGCTTCCGTCAAGCTATTCTCGAGCTCAAGCAAAGTCGAGCTCGATGTTTCATGAGTCGAGCTGAGTGAACTCGGGCTCGATTCAGCTCGTGTTCACCCCTAATTTCATCGAGGTGGGCAAAGGGTCAGATTTTACGCTGAAAGGCGATTTCACTGACTTTCGCTAACCTGATGGAATCTTGTATGATCAACTGATATTCTTCATGCAACTTTTCAAATTTTGAATTCTCTGTTATCTTAGCTGACTAAAAGTAAGAAAAATATATCTAGGCAGAAATAAGACTCACTAGATCTATTTTGGCGACCACTTTAGTTTTTGTTTCTGAACTCAGACACAGAGAGAAGAGAGTTATTTGCATAGATTGATCACCAATAGCAGAAGTTAGTGAAAAGGATTTACAGTGATCATTTACCATGTTAGCAAATACAATCACGTCCCAATTTGCTGAAGAAAATACCCACAGATGGTTGAATAAGAAAGATGATCAAAAGCATTTCCTTCTTTTTTCTATTGAAAAACATGTTTATGCAACCAAAGAAACTGCCAGAATCTCATGATGGTAAGCTACGTACATATGCGTGTCTGTGCTAACATATTTGCTCCACCTGCCCGCGCTTTCGATTTTTTATTCTTCTTTGCTCCTTTTATAAGGTTTATTGCTAGGGATCACTAACTTCAAACTGGGATTCGTATACATCAAAAAGCAGAAAACTTGACAAGACAAGCTCACCCTTTAAGGGGTGGAGTGAATATGCTCAGGTTTCAATTTCTTTCATTTAACCACCTGCATTTTAATGTTCTGCATATTTACTTCGCAAGTTTCAGAAAAAATGACTTCACAGGAGTGGTGAATTATTATGATACATAAAAGCGGTTAAATTCAAACTTAAGTGTCTTGTTCTACCGCCAAAACTCGAGTGCCTTTTTGTAAAATTTTCAAATATTTTTTTGCCACAAAACACTTTTCAAAATTTCTTAACAAGTAAATCACAAGTCTATTGTCAATAAAAACACTACAGCAGAGGCCAATTCTTAACAGAAATGACCACTAGTTGCATGATGATATGCAAACGTAGCATATTTTAGAAATGACTGCATGCATGTAAATGATGAGGAGAGTTAGATCGGCTTTTCCATAAGAAACAATCCAGACGCCAATAGACCAGCTTGTTATAAGTTGCTGTTTGTTGACTGTGACAGAAAGGGGTGCAACTTCTGGAGAATTAAACAGCCAACATATATGGGGTTGCGGACTAGGAAAACAAGCATACTAGAATTTCTGGTCACCATCCAAATCTTACGACATATCAGTCAAGGTCCAACAAGAAATATTTATTTAAATATTGCTAATATAAAGAGTTTGCTGATGATAATTAATATGTCAAATTACAGCATGATGACACAATGACAATTCATAGGCCTAATAAATGAACACCAATCAGCTTATTCACCACAATGATCAATTGCTTCTTCTTCTTGTAGCTAATTAAGAAGCAAACATTCCAATTTCAGAGTAACCATCTTCGGTGGCACAAGCCCTAAACATACCTGAGGTGTTGAATGACATTGTGACTTCACCTGTGGCTGATACAGCAACAAGTCCTGCATCACCTTTGGGCACACATTTTTCTATAACATAATCTGCTGCATCTTTCAGAGAAAGTCCTTTATATTCCATAAGTGCAGCCACATCTCGGGCAACGGTGGCCCTGATAATGGATTCTCCTTTACCAGTAGCAGATACTGCACAATAGCTGTTGGCATAATTGCCAGCTCCTATCACAGGGGTATCACCAATTCTACCAACCATCTTGTTCACTAGGCCACCTGTTGAGGTTCCAGCTGCCAGATTTCCATGGCAGTCAACTGCTACACATCCAACTGTTCCAAGTTGACTATCCCCATTGGAAGCTGCTGTTTCCACTGGAGTATTCTTGTGAATAGGCGTGTTGTAGTCTATCTGTCACAATCAAAACAAAAATCAGTTTGCAAGCAAGAGAGGCTACAATGTTCTGGATAAGGTCTGGAATAGAAAAATATATGTTTTCTTCTTAATATTTTAATTGCCACTACTGTCATCACTATTGTCAATAAAATCTGGATATAAATGCAGGGAGAGCGAGAGAAAGAGAGAGAGAGACTCTTTTACTCAATATGATGGATAAATACATTCAACATAGTATTTCTGTTAAAAAGCACACTTGAAAGGGTGATTTTGAAGCAGGGAACACCGGGGTATTAAAAATCGGTGCGCATCACCCTATGCGCATATAGTTTTATACAAAATCATGCATCTCAGACGGTAACAGCTACTTCAGCGTCATACAGATATCTGGCCTTTATCTTGAAATTCCTAAACACTTAGTTCATTTCTGACTCATTCCCTATTTTAAGCCTCATTATAGTGGTCACAGTGCTAGCATCCTTTAGGATGGGTTAAGTATCTAAGCGATAAGCATCGACCATAACAGATTCCAGCCTGTTGTTAGTAGGTTCACATAGAACGGAACATATGGAACACACATGTTTTATTCTTCTTAAGTTTTAGTGTATGCATGAGAGAGAGAGAGAGAGAGGGAGAGATAGTTTACTCTAGAAAAAAAAGAAAGTATATCTCAATCCATCTATCAAGTATGTTCAATTTGTCATTAATTTCTTCAACTCATTATGTACATTGAGGAAAGAACCAGTATAGAATTTATCAGGAAGATAACATGAGCGGCAAATATATGAGAGTGCTCTCAATTCTTCTGAGGAAAGATGTTCAGGACTAGTATGAAGTTATGGAGTTACGCGTGCAAGAGAATGTAAAATCAAAATGGCATCATATCTACCATAGATTTTATGCTAAAGTTCCCAAAAAAAATCCAGAATGCAGTACATCCCATAATAACTTTCAAAGACAATAAATAGCAAATCGCATAATTTAACCTTCATCATCCATATATATAACTCCACAATCATGTTGAACGAAAAACAGGGAGAAACACCAACTGGTGACAATGTACCAACATAGGTTGAAAATAAGTATGAGATATGCATTCAGACTAATGGCAACAAACATAAGGGAGCACTGAAAGAGCAGAAAGGCAAAATGAATATATATAGATAACTTTAATGAACTTGCAAGTCACAGGCAATAGATTTCATATTTTTAGTAGTTTTTTATCCAACTAGATAACTATGGCAAAGTCCATTCCAGCAACTGTAAGTTAATGTGGACGGTTGGTTTATTATTAATTTTGTTTCCTTTCTTCTTGTATTAGCCAATTTTCTAGAGAAGAGGAGGTGGGATAGCCCAAAGCATGAACTAGGAGCCAAATTTTGCTGGTTAGCCAAATCTTCCTGGTTTTTCACATTGTACCAACTGGTTTTATGCAAGATACTGCTAATATCCTCCTATGAAATCCATTTCCTAATATTGACATTACCAATGGTGACCCGTCCCAAAATTAAATGAGCTTTGCACGGTCGAGCAACTGTCATACAGATACAATGAAATGGTCTCAATCTTGTATATCACATGCCTTCGCATATCTGAGGATGGATGGCTTGATTATCAATTTTTTGATACATTCCTTCTTGCACTAGCCAACTTTTTCTGGCGGAGATCGGGAGGTGGGATACCTGATAGAAGGAACACTGAGTCAAGACCTGCCATTTGTTCACATTATGCCAACTGTTTGCACGTGGTCAACAAGTAACTGGTGCTAGCCTGCTAGGTAAACTGCTGCTAGAGTCCTCCTACCGAAATGCTTTTTCTGATATTGACATCTCCAAAAGGGGCTCTGCTCGAAATAAAATGAACTTTACATGATTGATTTGGGTCTGTGCCATGTCTGTCATATGCCATCACATATCTTTATTCTTTAGATAAATAACTTTGATTCACTTGAGATTCAAAAAATCAGTTGGCACAATGTGAACATGTGACAAGCTGACTTCTTGCTCCTCTATGACCTACTCCAAGTCCCGATCTCCTCTATGACCAAGGATTCAGGGTTCTAAAGAAACTCATTTAGGTCCAAGCAACAAGACTGGACAATAAAGGAACTTTGAAGTGCAAACTGAAAACTAAGGCACCCCAACTTGTCTTATTGATTGAAAAAACAAACATATATATACTTACATGCATGCTGAAACTGATCTGGTCTCAGAGCATATTCAATTTTGTCAATGCAGCCCCATCTTGGGTCAAATACAACTTAATCTACATCCATAGGTAACAAAATTATCTCATCCGGAAATTAAGCCCAAAAGGTATGACTTGAAACCTAATGGATTACATTTCCCTTGTGATGAATATCCAATATAATTTTTGTGGATCGGTTCCTACAGATGCCAATTTGTCATTACACAAGGTACAGACTTTTCTTCCTTGACATGACAACCATATAAACTTGCAAAAGGTACAAGACCTGAAAACTAAATTAGAGTACCGTATGTAGCACAACCATAGATTCACAGGAAGGGATAGGGAAACAGGGAACTAGTTCTACAGAATTGAGTGCATATACCTTAAGAGCCAACAGAAATAACCATGTTCTCTGTCAAACTCTAATAAGACAATCATCCACAGGAAATAGAGGTAGGAAAAGAATAGTATGACTTCTTGGAGAACACACCTGAACTTTCTTTGCTTCCTTGGCTTTTCTTAACCTTTCTATATTTTCTGGAGTAACAAAGTAGCTCGCGTCAACAGTTTCTATGCCCTGCAAAGCAATTCTATCAATTAACATTCTTACCTCAAACAACTAAATAAAATTGTGCTTGAATTTTGCTGCATTATGCATATTCTCGGTAAGCTAAACATTGCCTAGTAATTTTAGTGTTGCTACCTATCATTCACCTTCTTGAGATGTGTGCTCTTATATTGCAATATAGCAATATTATATGGAATTGAATTAAAAAATAATCTCATATGCAGCACAGTGATAACTATTGGCAACTTCGAACAATAGTTTACATAGAAGGAAGCTATAATAGGCTTCAGACTAGGAGAATTGAGTATATGGGAAGCAATAAGGAACCTATTTAAGCATCATACCTGGAAGCTAGATGAAATTCACAAATGAAAGCAAGGAGAAAGTATAAGGTATGAAGAATCAGAAACCCTTTAACAGAAACAAAGCACAACATAGAGATTTGGTCTGTAAATGGTGAGCCATTTCATCCCAGTTCTCATGTAAACATAATAAGCAATGAACTTCCAGAACAACAGTGCATGGTAATCACGTTTCCAATAGTTTCAGGTCATCCATGAACCTGCATGGACCAAGTTTCCAACTTGTGGAATTTGTGATTAAAATCTGTAGCAATTCATGTTACTTTCCCACAGCACTAAGATCTATCACCGTCAGATTGATACTTCACAAACAACATAGAACATACATCTAGAATAGACAAAAGAGAAGTTTATGCATTACCAATCTCTCTTTCCACAGTTTATTTAAGTTAGTATTATAAATTATTATTCTTTAAAAAAGTAGGTCTACTACATGGTTTCACTTTCACCTCACTTGGCATTTACACAGTGCAGGCTGATTAAGTGATCGGATCCTAGGTTGGGATTCATCTCTCTATTAAAAGAAAATAAATAGAAAAAACTGGTAAACTTCATGGTGAGATCAAAGCAGAAAAACGAAGTAAAACAGTCAAAATCACGGATTGTTTTTAAAGAAAGTAAAAAACCACCTAGAAAATATAAAATCATGTTTTGCAAACAGAATTTTCAAAGCTACGCTGCTGCAGGAGCATATTTCAACTGTATGTACTATAAGCTCCTGTGGCAACAGAGTACACGATGAAATGCTTTCTGCAAGTTGTCTTACAAAGCTCGTTTCAGGGGATCATGGAATCATTCTGAAAAATTGAATGTCAAAAGGCTAAAACCAGTTCCAGAAAGATGATATGACATTTTATGTTATTAACCACTACCCATGGCCCAGGAAAGAGTGCTCTAGGTATGGATGCTTGATGGAGGGCAGCTAAAAGCTATTAAATCAGCCATCTGTAATTTCTAAGGTCTTAAAACATGAATAACAGATGAACCGCTTGAACTTATAGAAAATCTACAAGCACTCACTTGCTCTCTTGCAAATGCCTCAGCCCCATCAAATGCTAAGTAAATATGAGGAGTCTTTTCCATCACATGTCGGGCAAGTGATATGGCACTAGCAACTGTAGACAAACCAGAAACAGCACCACAATTCTTTGTGTTCCCATCCATTATGCTTGCCTCCATCTCAACTGTGCCATCCGTAGTCAAAACTGAACCTTTGCCAGCATTGAAAAGCGGGTGGTTTTCCATCTCACGTACCTAAACATGAAAAATTCTGTCAATCGATTTCTGATAATTATATGTAGACTTCCATTCATCATAAAAGGAATCAACCTATGGCCATGAGAATAAAACACAGCTTTGTAGGAAGAAGGATTAAAGCCTTCACGAGGAACATGATGAGAAATAACAGAATATAATTAAAAACTAAGATTCAAAATACTAATAACAGAATACAATTAAAGAATAAGATTCAAAACACAACCTCCTGAAAAGAGACTGATCTTGTTCAATGCAGTGAATATCAGAATCTGAACCATACTGAAAGTCCTTTACACCGATGCTTATCACTGATATCTGTCGGGTCTGTATAGTGCAGTATTGGCTAGAGAACTAATTAAATTTTTATTATATTTATCAATGTATCAGCCAAAGGAGGCTACATATGCCGATTAAGCTAACACAGGTCTCGTGTGGGGGGATATTTCAAAGGGTTCACGCCCGTCCCATCCCTTATTATTTTGCGTTGGTGGTGATACCATGAGTATCGGAAGATACAGGTTGAGAAGCGCCTAATATTGATAAATTAATGAATTAAAAACCCTAACACCTAAAAGAAATGCTGTTACGTGGTTCTAACACCATACCTATATTAGGAAAAAAAGCACGACAGGAAACCTGAGGGAAGACTGAAACCAGTGAATTCAACCCTAAACTCAAATAAGAGAGAGGACTCTAATTTTTTGGGTCGTGGTAGAGGAACTAGCCAACAATAAACTCAGTGAAACAGGAAATCAGAACACATCAATGTATAACGTGCATATGTAGACGTATCATAATAAAAGACCAGCAATGAAACGGCGACCAGTAGGAAAGCGGTATTTGCAAGTGACTAAGCAATAGGCATTATACATTGATGTGAAGGAAAAATTTATCGTCTCATATTTTCGTATGATCTTTCAGTACACATAATGGTCTTCGAAAGGAAAAAGCACTTGGATTTATTCACCACATGTTATGCTTTCCATTAACAGAAGTAGACAACGAAATACCTTCGCTTACTAACAAATGCTTCACATAATCTATCTTCACTCGCTTACAGGGGTACCAACTTGAATTAATCCAAGTATGCAAACGATGGGAATCTTTCACTAAATTCAAACACATGAACAAGCAGAAGAAACTCAAATGCCACAAATTATGGGAAGCAGAAAGACGGCACGTCCCCATATAATTATCTCTCACACTAGAGAAACACATAAGAAACAGTTTAATCGATCCAATAGGAACTAGCTCGACCAAACCCACGAATATGTAAAACTATACAGTGACTTCTCGGACACTACACAATCAGAACCATTCGGATGATGATCAATAAAGGCAGCCAGTCGTAAAATGATATACCACAAGCTCAACCACGTCTAGTGCCGTCGCCTTTGCTTTGAGCGCCGAGACGCCAATGTGGAGACACTTCCTGAGGCACTCCTCCCTGGCTTCCAAGATATGGGGAGGCATCAGGGACGGCGAGATGTCGCCCGCTCCTCCATGAAGAGCTATAGCCCACCCCATCTGCAACAGAGAACGGCAAAGAGGAAAGAAGAAAAATGAAAGGAAGAAGGAGAATATAGAGAGAGAAGCAAAGTTGGGAGGGACCGGCCACCCATCAGCAAATGGCCATGGTTTATAGAAGGAAGCGTGAAGGCCGCCTCAGACGAAGACGATGCGACTGCTTTGGAAGACCCATAAAACAAGTCAGACAAGTAGCGTCCTGCCACTTGTAGAACACGAACAATCATTATTCATCAGCATGGGCAGCGTGGACATGAAAAAGACGTTTAGCAAAAAGATTGCCCAGATCCGTTTGAACATCAGAAGGAGAGAGAATCAGCCGGGCCAGTGTGTTTGTGTACTTGTCCGCGCATATCTGTGTGTGTCAGGGAGATTCTGCTGTTGTAACGTTCACATAAAGAACAGTCCTCATATAAAGCCAAACGGAAACCAATGTCTCTCTCTACACCTGTTTTTCTTTCTCATTGTTGAGTGCAAACTCATTGTTGTATTTTAGACGAGAGAATCAATGTTCTTAATACTGTTCTTGTCACAAAATCAGCAGCTCGGCCGATTCTATTCCAGAACGGATTCTGATGACAGTCTTCTGAATTCTTTTGGCAGAGGGACCGTACGCGTACCTAGTACTCCGTGTGTTTCATCTTTTGATCTTTTTAGCAGAAAAGGGTCTTCTCAAGTCCTCAAAGGTAGTTGAGCAACGTTGCTGTCTTCTGACATAGAGGAGCAGCAGATTGCTCTTGAACCCGTGAACGCAGTTGCAGAGGTATTTATTAAAGAGGGAAAAAGAAGAGAGTTATGTGGCTAAGTCACCAAGCACGGATACGAATATAGGGTATCTCGACATAGCAATTTTAAAAGATATGGGTATATATCATGAAAAATAACACAAAAAGTCAAAATAAAAGCAACATTTAGTGATTTTAAATAAAAGCAAATAGACAATTACTCCAAACCTAAATGAAAACTGAGTTGAAAAAAATTAAATAATGTAAAATTAAGCAAGTTTGATCGGTTTTAGTGTAAAAGATACTCAAGTGTGTTCAAGTACCCAATTAAGGTATGGGTAGGACACATGGGTAAGTGAACCTTAACTTTATTTAAGTACTCATGTGACTTAATTATGTAGAACATTCAAATGTTATAAGATTTTCCTTTAAGCAAGAAAAGCAAAACTGGATTTCAAACGAGAAACATAAAAGGAGTTTTTAAGCGTGACAAGCTTCTCAACTTAGAAAAAAAAAAAGTTGTCTCAGGTGCCCATGTACAAATGCAACATCAAAAACATAAAAGTTTGGAAGAAATTGAACTGGTTCTAAGTGGATCCTCTACTTCTTGAGAGCAGAAGGCCTTACTTTGTCACTGAAATATGGTTTTTGAAGAAAAAGGAGGATGATAACTATTGTTGATCCTTTGTTTGGAACAACTGAAACACACCAAGTGATAACTATTGAAGATACAGTTGGATAACTCATCTGATTGACTCGGAAATATCTCAATAACAAGACAAATGATTTGATATGAAATTCATGAATCTAAACTTCTAAAATATCACATCAGTGCAGATCTCAAATTCACACTAAAACAATAGTGAACGTTCATTCACAGGACATCCAAGAAAGGCTTAAATTGATATTTGAATCAACAAAAATCCACAAAGATCACATCGAAACTACTTTCTCTGACGGCCGAACTGACTTAACGTTTCATGTATCCGACTAATGGCCAATGGGAGCGTGCACAACTTGGGGAATTTAAACAGTTTCTGAAAGAACAGCACCATGCGGATTCAAAAAAGTGGAACGAAACAAGAAAAGTTCAGCACAAGGTGAAGAAGATAATATATTATAAGAAGCCAGCATTGCCGGATTCAAAACAAATTGGCAGACAAAGTTATTTTTAATAATTTTTAAATTATTTTTTGTTGATCCTCAGATAATCTACCTATTCACCTAATCCACAGTCCTTTTTATAAATCGAATCTACCTATTCACCTAATCCACATTCTTCTTTTTTAATGTTTATTTAAGAAAAACTGCATTTGGCTAAAACTTCCAAAATTATACCACTTTTGTTTTCAAAATTTTGTTTTGCTGTGAGCTTGAGTGGATCTACTGTACATCCTTGAATACATCCTTGAATTTAGATATTTTACTTTCCACCATTTATAACACAAAAAAATAAGTTACAGAAGCATAGACAAGATCCAAATCCTTTGAATGTGAATGAATTTATCAGCAGTCATGTTATGCCCATTGAATGAATATGATATGGGGCGTGTTCCAGCAATTTTGGCCTCTCGTGGACAGTCTTCCATGAGCCTGCTTGCATTCTGTTGCTGTCCTGCAGAATTAAATATCGAACCTGACTTTGTTGGTAACTCTTTATGACATCCATCCAAATCCAACTCTGCATCTGCAGTGTTTCTTTAAACATTTAAAATGGGGTGGATCGAACTCCAACTTTTCACATGTCAGCTACTACGATGGTCATGGATAGCTCGAGTTCGACTCGGCTCAATAAATTAGAGCTCAACCTCGGTTGGAATTTGATTATAACAAGCTCGAGCTCAACTCAGCTACACAAAATCGAGCTCGAACTCAATTCGTTTAATCCATTTAATTCGTTTAAGCGTTAACTCTTATAAGCATTAACTTGTTTGATTTGGGTAAACGTTAACTCGTTTAACTCGTGTAACTTGTGAAATTTGTTATTACCCTAAAAGTTAAAACCGATGAACCAGTTTTGGCAATATTATATGTAGTACCGGTTTGCTAGTCGAGTCGAGTTCTTGAAGCTCGAACTTGACTCACTATCATTTGGAGTACCTTTGTAAGCTCGAACTCATTTGGAGTGCCTTTGTAAGCTCGAACTCGGCTCATTTATAAATGAACAGAGTTTTTTTGAGCAAGTTTGAGTCGAGCCCGAGTTGACTCGGCTCGTTGTGCAGCCCTAACTATGGTTAGCCCCATCCTATCCATAAGGTCCATGTAAATGGACTCCATTCGAATTGCGCTTTACAATCTCAAGACCTGATAATCGAGAAAATTTCTAGTACAAGATTTTTGGATTAGGATGTCTAAGATGCAAAATGTGATCTCTTTAATTATAATTGGATTGGGGATCCAACAAAGTCAGAGATTTCCCCTTCATCTTATAAGCACATCTTCTTTCTCTTTGCAAGATTTTCTGACGCTTGTTTTCTAACACCGAAAGCATCTGCCCATCATCGAAGAATTTAGGAAATCATAAAGCCCAACAACCTAGCTCGATGTAGAACATCTCTGATGATTAACAAATATATAACGATTTGATGTTGATAAAAAAAAAATCATTTTTCATGATGGTCGAAATAACAGGTTGCATAAAAAATGTTGCAAAGCCAAAGATTAAAAACAGCCGAACACATCCACTAAAGGGGTGTTTGATGAGGCTGAAATTGTAAATTTTTTTCTTCTTTTATATAATAGGAATTGAGTTATCAAACAAAAAATTTATAGGCTCATTCTTCAACCAAAATTCCAGAAACCATAAAAGGTACAATCATGATTCTAGATTTTTTTTTCTCTCATGCCATCTTAATTCACCAATTTTTGAATTTTCATTTCTATTTTATCAAACAAGTCATTTTCAGTTCTAGAATCAAATTTTTAAACTGCCAAAACACAAAGGGTGTGTGTTACATAACAACCTCAAAACGAGCTTTGGGAAGCAAAATGACATTTTTCTTCTCAAAAGTTGTTTTGAGAGTGCTAGGACCAAACTGGGTTTCTGAAAACCCTTTTTTTTTTTTTTTCTGAAAACGGTGTTTCTTACACATTTTCAATAACCTGCTGAGCTCCTATAGTTTTCAATAACCAGCTGAGTTTCCTGTAGTGTTTCTGTAAACATCGCCATGGCACTTTTCAGCTCATTTGCATTTATTTTATTTTTAAACAACAATAATAATGGCAACAAGTACTTATGTATAATGTGAATGAAGTTTCCTGTACTTTTCAAAAGCACACTCACTTTTTGTCATCCAAACAAAAGGCAACGCCAGGTTTTATCTGTATCGACCTCTTTTTCATGTCTTGAATTATAATATATATATATATATATATATATTACATTGATTTTAAAAAATAAAAATGTAATTATAACAGAATGTTTAATTCAATATTTGATTTGAAATTAATTCACTAGTAAGCGGATGGAAACATATTTAAGCAGGACATATATTTTGTTGAACAACATGAATTCACTGATAAAAATGTGTTGAATGAAATGGGAGTGTTCATGTTTATACCAAGAAAATTTAAGACAAGCTGGCATGCGGTTCGATCGATCGGCCATCTGCAGAATCAAAAGGCATGAAGGGTTTCGTGGGAAGCTAAGGCTTACCTCTATCCAAGAGACCAAATGCAATCTTCAACGCTTGAGCAGATGTCTGAATCACAAGGTAGACAACTGGTTTGCCTTGAATCGCCAAAATGCAACCTCTCCCACAGACACTTAAGGTCATTCCAAATGTCAGGAAGCAGCTTCAATCTATAAATGCGGGGGAATGGGATGAAGATCGGGCTGTGACAAACTCCACTATTTGTAGCAGAAGTAGTGGACCATGACAGTGTCGTCACGTTGGAGATGAACCACCAACGCCATGCACTGCAACGCTTTCTCGCAAAGCTAACTGAAACGCTTGCTTAGTAATACTGCGTTTGCTTTATGCTTTACGTTGTAGCCAACCTCAAGTCCCGAGTGGTAGCCATCTGTTTACTACCCATGTCAGTCTAGATCCGCTGCATTTTGGCGATTCAAGGCAAACCAGTTGTCTACCTTGTGATTCAGACATCTGCTCAAGCGTTGAAGATTGCATTTGGTCTCTTGGCAGTTCAATAGAGGTAAGCCTTAGCTTCCCACGAAACCCTTCATGCCTTTTGATTCTGCAGATGGCCCAGCTTGTCTTAAATTTTCTTGGTATAAACATGAACACTCCCATTTCATTCAACACATTTTTATCAGTGAATTCATGTTGTTCAACAAAATATATGTCCTGCTTAAATATGTTTCCATCCGCTTATTAGTGAATTAATTTCAAATCAAATATTGAATTAAACTTAAATTTTTGATTAGCTGGTGCCCAGCCGCCCCCATGCATCTCCGCCACTGCCTTTCGCACAATTGTTTATTATATTATTGGGTACATCGATGACATGCTTGTAATGATTTTCCATATTTCAATCTTTCTTTCTCTTTTTTCTTCTCTAGACTTCAAACTAGAAAAGATTTTCTTCTAGTTGGTCCACTGTGCACTTGTGCGACCTCACTCACTTGTTAATTAGGCAGCATTCCTTTATGTCACTTGTTTTTTTAATTTATTCTAGTTGATATTCTTCTTTAGCTTTTATTGTCATTTTGAAAGCTCAAAATCCTAATCACTTGTTAGAATAGGCAGCATTCCTTTATGTTGAGAAATGCTGCCTCTAGTTTCATACAGGCATGCCAAAATCCTAATCCTTGACATGGGTACCTTCAATATGCGGATTTCTTTATCCGTTCCAATGCCTCTTTAGGCCTTTCGGCATGTGTGATAGACCCAGAACAGAAGGATGGATAGACAGAAGATCTCTTCCCATCCGATAATGGATGTTGGCTATATATATATATATGTGTGTGAAGGAAACAGCTAGATAGCATATTCTTATATACCCGATTGTATGAGAATCACATGAGCCGTCGATTTTTAAGAAGATTAAATGATGGAGATCAAGTTAAAAAGAATAAAAACCAAACCATATTTTTAAGAGGCAAGAAATCTATAGATTTGCTCTCTTAGAGCAAATCACATGAACAGATTTGCTGTCTTACAGAGAAATAGTGTTTCATCACCTAGGTCATATGAATGATTTTTCTACGTTCCATGAAATGCATACTTAAGTTTTACAGTTCTATGGATATACATTTATATATTATATGAGCTGAGATCTTCTGTCTATCCATCCTTCTGTTCTGGGTCTATCACACATGCAGAAAGGCCTAAAGAGGCATTGGAACGGATAAAGAAATCCGCATATTGAAGGTACCCATGTCAAGGATTAGGATTTTGGCATGCCTGTATGAAACTAGAGGCAGCATTTCTCAACATAAAGGAATGCTGCCTAATCTAACAAGTGATTAGGATTTTGAACTTTCAAAATGACAATAAAAGCTAAAGAAGAACATCAACTAGAATAAATTAAAAAAACAAGTGACATAAAGGAATGCTGCCTAATCTAACAAGTGAGTGAGGTCGCACAAGTGCACAGTGGACCAACTAGAAGAAAATCCTAATCGCTTGATATTGTCATTTTGAAAGCTCAAAATCCTAATCACTTGTTAGATTAGGCAGCATTCCTTTATGTCAAGGATTAGGATTAGGATTTTGAGCTTTCAAAATGGCTGCATTTGAGGTGAACTGGCTTATGCAGTAATTAATAATATATTTCCTCCTCTTTTTAGAAAGCTATGGAGGCATCGGCAAGCATGGTGGTGGAGTATGAGGAGGCTCGGTGCCCTATCTGCTTGGAGGGGTTGGGCGCAGACAGAGAGGTGAGGGAGACGCCATGCAGACACAGGTATCACAAAGACTGCATAACGAAATGGTTGGAGGACCACAACACCTGCCAGGTCTGCCGGTGCAGGTTTCAGATGCCGGTAGAAGGGAGCAGCCCCGCTGCTGGTGGTGCTGTTCAAAGAGAGGATGAAGGGGAAAGGAGGGGACGAAGGGCTGAGGCGGAGGAGGAACAGGAGGGTCAGGTCTGAGGATTTTCATTAGGCTTTCTAAGGATTTTCTTTAGGCTTTCTAAGGATTTTCTTTAGACTTGTTGTAGCGTTAATTAGTTTCTGTATTGGCGGTAGGCTGGGTACTGCTCAGCGTCTTATCATCGCTTGCGCTTTATAGTGGATTTTCCATTTTATATATGTATGACAAGCTTGTTGAATTCCAATTGTCAAATAAGATTTCCTTTTTAAACGAAAGACTAATAAATTATTTTCAATCATAGATTTTTTATTTCCCAGTTCTAATAAGATTTCTTTTCTAAATGAATAGATTTATAAATTATGTTCTATTCTTACATTTTGATTTCCAATTTTAATAAGATTTCATTCCTAAATGAAAATATTCATAAATTATCTTTTAGTGTTACCTTTATTTATTTTAAATGGCTTAACATGGTTGTTTAAGCTTTTAGTGAATGAGGTTTTCCATTATAAGCCAACATTATGTCTATGTTGTGTATGAGTAGGGACTTCGATCAGATTCAATTCAAATATACCCTTAACTGTATCTATTTTTGCATATATTCACAAACTCGCATTCTAATACTAACTAAGAAAAGTCACATCTGAATTCGAACCCAAAACCCAATTTTATAATCTCAATCTCAATTTTACATTTATAACCAAATCGAAAAACCAAATTTGACCAACTTTAAAAATGTAAGAGTGATATGGGATGTACTTTAAAAATAAATAATTTGATCTGAATCTGTATGTAAGAAGGATGTTCATTTATATCTGAATCCAATCAGATGTCATTTCTTAAATCCAAATATGATCTATTCTTTTTATGAGATATTAAATTTTCATTCAAATCCAACTTTTTCAGAATGGTTCTATTGCAGATCTGATCCAAATCAAATACATTCACATCCCTACATATGAGGTGATGCATGGTACCTAATTGACAGTGTTGTCGCTATGTCAAATACGGATGCAACTCTATGACTTATTGGCGAGGGAAAGGATGAGGTTTTTAGTTCTCATGCAATTAGATTTGTGAATAGCAGCACAAGCTATGCTTGAGAGTTGGACGGCCTAACTAAGTCAGATAAAAGTGAATCTTATTAAAGTTTAATTATACACACACAAATATGTATAACTAATTAATTGAAAATGTTTTTTTTCACTTATATGTTAATGAGACATTAATTTATCCACATAAGAAATGATCACAAATTATGATGCAGCGATTGCATTAGACATGACATTCTTTAACGCAAACACACCATTCTAAGCTTCTTACGACACATATATCAGCCGGCCAGCCTCGCCACATAACAGCCGATCCATCATCGTGTGGCTGATTCACATTAACAAGGCCGGGAATAGCAAGAGATAACGTTGGAGACATGAGCCACAAAATGCCTGGTAAAATGTCCTCAGTTCAAATTTTATCTTTTCCTTAGTTCCAAACAAGCAAACGTCAACACCGTCAGTCTTTAGAGGGGAGAGAGAGAGAGACCAAATCAGAACAAGCGAACGTATCGGCTGAAATTGGCCAAATTGCATTGCTGCAAAGAAAAAATTAACAATGTTATACAGACACTGACCTCTACTTTGGGCTCTCAAAACTGCTACTGACGACCTGAATGCTTAGCAACAAAGACGCCCTTATTCTAATATATGGTATGATTATGAATCCCCCTTTTCCCCCATTTTTATCATCTTTTTACATAAACCTGTACACCAACCCCCAAACTCTCATCAACCACCTTAGCCAAAACGGTCGTTCCGCTGCCCTGCAGTTATTGACAGAGAATCTACAGCTGCCGAATCCAATCTGCTGTCAAATCCAAAACCAAACCTGACCTGCCGACCCTCAAGTAGCTTCTGAGAACGCCCTAGGCCATCATCCACTTCAATCTGCTGCTTCTTCCACGCACTGGACATTTCCGAGCATGGCGCATAGCACGGATGTGCTTCAAGTGTCTTGGGAGGCATGCTTGAACCCTTGAATATATGTTCCAAACTACTGCCTTTGACGTGCACGGGCGTAGAATTTCAGAACACAGATGAATCCAGACAACATGTTCATTAGCTTGATGAGAAGTACGATCCAGCTGCCGGGAACACCGCTGCATTGGTTTGGAAGAAAGGGAAGGTCGGTCAGTTTGACATTGCACACAAATACAGATTACACCATCTGACTTGCCTAACAAAACTATTATCTCACCATTTTTGGAAGCCAAATGTAAAGGGATAGAACAAAAATAGACCTTCATATGGTGGTGCTGCAAATTTGGGGACAAAAGGAAGCTGCTACCGGAAGGCAGGCATGGCCACAAGTACCTTGCACGCCCAAAAAATCGGCACAAGGGTTCTTGAATAGCCACCCAATGGATAGATTGAAGATTAAACCAAACTTTACATGGATCTCTACTATAACGGTTCCAAGACAATTGCTGCCTTAGTGAAGACCGATAGGACGAATGGTGCTTCCTCTCCAGGATGAATCGTCGTTGGCACAATCGTGTATCCCTTGGGGTCAGGGTCAAGAACCATTTCACAAGCTATTTCCCTGGAATTAACATAATCAGTCCCACCAACTGACTCGTGTAAGTATATGTTATAAGCAGCACGCCGACCGCGCGTTTTCAAAATTCTCATTCCGATGTAGAACATAGAGGAGTCATGGCTGGACTGATAGTTCCTGAAGCCGGCTGTCTTCCGCGAGAAGCTCACACCCTGCAGGGCAAGAAATTCAAATTTAAAAATGGAAACAGATCGGGGAGAAAGAAAATATCTCACACATCAACCTGAAATAAAGAGAAGCACCTGTGTTAAGGTTATGAATACATGGATGGGCAACGACGCATCTGCTCCAACAGCTCTCAATCGAAATTGAGGATTCTGATTCCATGTATCATAGTCCTGGCAACCACCAGCACTGCAGCCACGCCATTGCCCATGCACAGAGTAACGCATCTCAGGGGGGTAGACCCGACAGACATATATTGACCGAAAATGCAGTTGAAAGTCTTGCCAAGACATCCAAAATATTCCATCTTTCGACTGTCAACAACCAAAGCATGGAAAACCAGAAACAATAAGCACAAAAATAGATGGAGAATGCAAGGGCTACCTTTCTGTCAGATAATGCCCTTGTGCCTCCTAGTAATAACACTATTATTTGATCAAACAAGCAGACAAGTTGAATCATCAGATGGTCCGTCTTATAAGATGGACAAATCTTAGTACCTGAGGCACATGCTTGAGCTTGTGCCTTATCCGCTCTGTCCACTCCGATGATGAGTCAGACCAGGGACCATTCCATTCCACCTCATTAGCCCAAGGATTTCGAATTTGAACAAGCTTGTGTCCATCAACCTCTCTCACCTAAACAAAGTTGGAAACAGCATTCACCATTATTAAGAAATACAAAGCACACAAGACCCGAGATATCAATGTCACTATGTATTAGCTTGTATAGGCGACAAATACACATTGTGTGCTGAGCTAACTGAGACGAGGTAGGCTGTTACAAACTTCGATAAGTTTTTTTATGTTTTGATGTTTATTAGTTTGATTTAGCTTTTAATTACTTTCAAATACAAGAAAATATTCACCTCATTGGTTAGCAAAAAAAATAATACAGATCCAGATGAAACTGAACCAGACCAGTAAATGGAAAATTTTTAAAATCCAAAGAACAAAACAAAAACCAGCAAGCTGGAAGAAATATTTGAAATGAAAACAACCTGCAGAATCGAATAAGCATGACCCTGAACAATTCCACTGGATGAGACATGGACATCCGAACCAGATGGACTCCCAGCACCAAGTAGAAAACCCTCTTGCTTGAAACGCAACAGCTGAGACCATAACCTTCCACTTGCAAGGTCAATTTGCGCCTGTGTGCTCCTCATGTCAATCTCTTCACCAGCCCCTCCTGTGAGGTCAACCAGAGCATCTTGGACAAGCCCTCCTTCAAGTGCTTCATATGACCCATGCAACTTAGCATAAGCTTTCTCCAAAATAGAAACCCAAAATTCATTCCCTTTCCTGCTTGTAGCAAATGCTGGTTTCCCGCGTGATTCACATGGTATCCAATCATCAACAACAACAGGCACCCACTCCCCCTGCAAGTAAGATCAGACTCCAACTTAACCCATGACATGTGAGTCATACTACAAGCTCATCAGAGTAAATGTCAACATGCAATTGGTGAAGGAATAAGAGAATTTCAGCTTCCTTTCAACAAAATAATCTAAAAAAGGAATAATGTCCCTCACAGAACCAATAAAAGCTGCAAATTTTGACAATAGCTCACCAACTTGACCATGAAAAGGCCAGCTGCACAGCCAAATGGATTTGGGAGTGCTGAAAATAACATAAGCAAGACAATTTTAAGCATAAATCTAAACCTCACCCCAAGAACAACTGCTAGTCATAGTCTGTCCAAACAGCAGAACAAGCAGAGCCAGGGGCGGAGCCAGGATTTTCTTCAGCGGCGGGCCGACAGTTCAACCTCTGGATCCGGGTAGCGCCAAATTGAATTTAAATCCAAAAAATACATGGTGCAATTAAAAAATATTAGTTTTTTCAATGTAAATTTACTTTTTTTCATTGGCTAGGGTGAGGCCATGGCCTAGGCGGCCCCCCCCTCCCTCCGCCCCTGAGCAGAGCCAGGGGGTTCGGCAGGGGCCATGGCACCCCCAAGTTTTTGAAGAATAAAACTGTACATTTAAAACCTTGGCCCTGGAAAATTTTTAAAAATTATATAGTGCTCCCCATTTAAAAAATATAACCTTCGCTTTGTAATTTTCAATAGCCAAACTGAAAATAAGCAAAGCCAAGGATTAGAAAGGCAAGATAAAGCAGACGAAAGTGAATGTATATGTTCACTTTTTGAAATGGTTAGTTCAAACTTCAAATAATTACATTGATCATCAGCTACAACCAATGGTTCAAGTCACTACCATTGCAGTAAGGTACCCTCAAAACTTGATGAGAATGGCATTCCTGTGGTAGTTTCTAAAACAAATGCTTTTCACATCATTTAAAAGGACACTAGGAAAAAACTCCAACGTTCTTCTAAAAAGAAACAGAAAAGATGTACTTGGCAATGTACACTCCATGGATCAGATACTTAAGCTGCCTTTAAAAGCTATTAGATTAATATCACTTGGTACACCACAAGAACTACCTATACAAACATGGAAAGGTGGAAAGAAATGAATTAGAATATTTGCTCGACCCCAAAAAGGGTTCAGCATCTCATTTATAGCCATCAAAACAAAGTCATATTCACATATTTCAGCTTTCTCTAAGTATCACTTCAGTAGACTATACACAACACAAGAGCAGATATTCTAACTTATAACCCCATTATCGTGCGACACAAACAGACACACACATATGCACAAGAAAAAAAGAGAGAAGAGAGAGAGATCAATAGAACAGGAAAACCAAAAAAAAAAAAAGCCCAACTTTCTTCAGGCCATTCTTCTATTACCTGGATGCAAAACCGTACAGTATATACACCTTCCTCATTATACTGAGGAGTAATTATTACTTCTGATATGCGGGATACTTCAGTTAACACAGCAACAGCACTCAAAAACCAACAATCACCTAACCGGCCCTGCTCTCAGCCAAAAAAATAAAGGGAAAAAAAAAAGCAACAACATTAACAAAGTTAACAATAACTATTAAGATACAAAAAGGAATAAGAGAATACAACTAAAACGAGGAAACTTTCCTAATTATAATGCAATCATACCTGACAAACATCAGATGGGTTAGGTGGTCCTGAAAACAAACACGGAGTGAAATCCCTACAGCTCTCCTTCACTAGGTCTTTTGGCCTCATCCACTCAGAAACAACCTAGAACATAAACAAAATTTACATAAGGGATGATAAAAGTAAACGAACCCAAGTTTTTAATAGGAAAAAAAGGAAAAGGCCACATACTTGCAGTTTTGAAGGTGGACTTTCAGGATCTACAAACAATGACTGATTAGAAGGCGGAAATTCCTGGTCAGTGAAATGTGTTTCTCCTCGAGCAAAGAGTGCTTCTCTCACAGCTAACTCAACTGAGTGCATGCGTTGATTAATTTCTTCCTGACTCTCCAACCTAGGCTTCCGCAATTTCCTTGCAATGTATTCCACATCTACCGTCACCCCTTGTCGGTCAACTCTCCTTTTTCTACCACTTGAGTATTGACCATCCCAATCAACATCGTCACGATCATAGAGATCAACATCAGCAGTCTCACTATCCCAGTCATCCACCTGCATCCCAAGGCTCACGTAAGCAAAGTCATACCAAGAACCAGAATGTGTGTGTATATATATGTGTCATTCCTGAGTGTGTGTGTGTGTGTGTGTGTGTGAGAGAGAGAGAGAGAGAGAGAGAGACCCTAGAGGGTGAATCCGGCCAATTCCAACCATCATCTGGAAAGTCAATCATATTGTACTCTGCAGAACATGTAGAACCATAAAAAGTTGCGACCTCATCTTCAGTGAGGCATTTTCCCCACAAAAATGCATCCATTATGTGCATCTTAGATTCAGAACCTTCACTATCTGATCTCCCGAAGGCATCCAAATCTATTGGCGGTCTTATGCCAATCCACACTTCTGTTCCTTGTTCCCAGATTCCGTTACTGGCATGGAGTGGTAATCCACTTTGATACCCATCAAATACCCCATCAAGATATGTGGTTGCCTCACCTACTTCGGCATCAATTGTAACAGTCACCATGTGCCACCTGCATAGTTGTATAATGCCAGTAAATAGATGTAGAGGACATACTTCTAGATACTTTTATGCAAAATATGAAGCAACCATATTCCAAGACAAATATCCAACCAAAGTACAAAAAATGACTAGATGCCCTGATCAAGAATGCGAAGTTATGGAGAACAAGATGCAGACCTTCCATCTGCAATACTTGATGCACCGATGCACCACTCCTTGGCTACAGTGGTTTGTCTATCACCTTTGGTTACCATTCGAAGGCCAACCTGTCCAGCCTCTATTCCTTGCTCCGAACCAGCAACCAGGATCTCCCAGCAAACCTTCTTTTGTAGTTCAGTTCCAAGAAGACAAACAGGACCAGACTCAGGTTGAATCATAACGGCGATGGAGAAAGTGACCTTTTGACTCTGACAGATATTTGGATCAAGTGGGCCACAATGACGACCCCCTGTTCTTGGTTCATCATCCAGTATGCAAACAGCACCTGGAACTCCAGTCTGCAAGCCATGGAGCATAAAAATCTAACAAATCGCATAAAATTCCAATGTCCAAAAAAGTAAATGAAATTCTGGGAATAACGCATAATGAAGTAAAAGCCAGATACACCAAAGCATGAAAATGTGCATCTAACATTGATTACTTAGAGCAAAATACCTTCTACAGCTATTCCTACGAAAACCCACAATCAATCACAGGGGAACAAGAATGAGTGTCCAACTAATATGACCTTCATAAGAGCACAAGCACAAGTACCGAAGTTCGGGACCTTCATAATAAAATAGTAAGAAAATATGTTTATGGACACAGTGCAAATTAGATAAACGTAGAGCAAGTCAAGACAAACAGAACTCATGAGGACAACAATCACAAATATTAAAAATTATTGTAATTATTGAATAAGTGAATAAAGGACAGGCAATAAAGAATAGAAAAGAAGAAACGTCACTGAAGCCATGCTAGCCGCTAAATAAATGCAAGGCATGAATCCAAGATGGCTCACTTTGACCCACATGAACCAGTTTCAAATTCAGAGACGAGGGCCTCTTTAACCTGCAAATGGAAGAGATTGGTGCCCTCGCTATGAGCACAAGAAACACATTAACTCTTCCATAACTAGGCAAGACTACTCCTGTCCAAACCATGAGTACCGTAAGATTTTCAGCCCAACCAAAAGCTATCTTATGCCACCATCCAGTTCCCATATGCATAATGTTTCCTCCTAACATCAGCAAAAATTATATTATTATTGTGTCAGTTGCTTTCTTCAACCTCCTGCATCGATTTGACCACAATTAGTGCTTTTATGCTTATTATTTATTGCAATGCAATAATAGGAACTTCAATAATCACATGATGCTGTAGCAGATTACACCATTAAGACATGCTGCATGCCCCTAAAGGCCTGCAGTCCTGCAGCTATTGGCAACCGTATAGCCGACAGAACACCCAAGGAAAGAAGCTTTCGAACCATGATTCTTGGTAGGCATAATCTTCTAAAACAGGATATTGAGTTTTTGACAATATCAAGTCCATCGGATAGATGGTATGTGCATCTTAAGTAACAAGACCTTATAGAAAATATGCCAAGAACAGTATACTATAAGACCAGACCATAACTAGGAAAATAAGATCAGATGCATTTCTATTGGCAATCTAACCAGGAGAAGAGACTACAAATCAACCCAGACTTTATTTAACAAATGCACATCAAGTGATCAAACCAAAAACAAATAACCTAAAAGGCTAGTACTACAAGCTTCTCCTACTGCACAAATCGGAAGATGTGGAAGAATCACACCAACCTGTTGTGCTCTTCGTGCCATTTGTGCAGTAAGGACACGGCGTGCAATTCCAGAGACCTGCTCCCTGGCAAAAGAGTCCTCCATCACAGACTCTCCACCAATAGCACGCACTGCTGCTGCCACTGCAGCAGCTTCTCTGCTTCCAACATTGGGGATGGAGGATATAAGAGAAGCTTCCAACTCCTTCCATTTGCGCTCTTCCTTTTCCAAGAGAGCTTTCCTTCTTTCTTTTCCTTTTCCTTCTTCTTCTCGCCGCTGCATAAGGATTTCTTCTTCCATCTCCTTTTCCCTGATATAACTGTGCGACACAAAAAATGCAAGTGAAGCATGACACACAGCATACCCAGCATACCATATCAGCGAAACTATATACTAAAACACAACCGCAGCAAACAAGAAAAATAACCTACCTTTCCTGAATTATCTCAAACTGTCTACGGTCTTCTGGCATCCACTTCTTTATTTTCTTGGCACTTAAATCTGACAAACCAATACTGTCAAGGAAAAGCCGCAAGCGAACTTCATCCTGCACATCAATAAAGCCATGCACACCATTTTAGCAGTAACTTTAACTGTATTAAGTGAATAACAGCAGAAGCATAAGCAACACCCACCTGCACTTGTTCGGCCTTTGCAGTCAGCCCAAGCAAGAGAAGCAAGTATCCACCAAATTTATCCCACATGTATACCCATTCGGTATCAATAGCTTCCTCCAAAGCCAAGATACGTGCATGAGCACACATTTTTCTCCTATTTCCCATGTCCGAAGAAAGATCATGCCTAAAAGAAAAACCAGGTTTGGTTCTACAGAAAAATAACCCTGCAGCAAATTCTTCATTCCTTAAACGATCTCTTAATTTCATGACATCTGCTCTAGGAAGAACAAAGTTTCCAGCCCTGTCACGTGTAATTGTTGGATCTCCAACCAAAAGAGCAGCAGAACTCGCAGATCTCTGTGGTGCTGAATAAGTTCCAGAAAGTGCATTTCTTGTCTGAACCAACAGGCAATGAAAGATATGTAACAGATATTAACAAAGAATTGTAAAAGAAGTGATGACCAATTTGAAGAAAATGCTCGAAACAAAGAACACGACAAAATAACACCAAAAAATTAGAGAAGTCTAATTGAACAACATATAAAAACCAAAGCTCTGACAACAACTGTCACAGCCCACAACCTCAATTGTTAAGCCTCCCATCTTCCAATCTAGAGAAGCCACCATATATATAAAGAGTGGCATATTCTGTTCTCACAAAGCCTAGACATGTCAGCTATGAAAGGAAATGTTAAAGACCGCTTTTTGGTCTGTAGTTTGAGTTATAATGTAACTGAAAGGAGAAAAATGTTTCACCATATACCCAAATGCAACAATTTTATCACCTTTTACCAAAACTCATGGAAATGGACACCAGTGTCAGTTTCGGCCACGGGCATGAGTGTGGGACCCAGCAAGCCCTAAAATTGGAGGCTTGGAGGATGGCTTTCTCATATTTCCAAAAGGGAGGACACCTGGTCCCCTTCAAAAGGACAACCAACCATGGACATCCTTGTTTTCATTTAAAAGTACAACCCTCATCATCCTTTTAAAAATGGAGTTGTCGTTTACTTCTTCCAGTGTTATCCTACAAACTGATATAGAGAGAGACCGAGAGAGTCATGCATCACTTGTTTGAAAAGAGAAGGAGAGAGATAAGAGGGAAAAAGGAAGGGAAAGAAAGAGCAAGCGGAAAAGAAAAAAAAAGAGAGACAGCGAGAGAGAGAGAGTCAACACGTATACCAAATACTTTATGTTTTATAAATGAGTGTCCAAGCCTCCAAGGCATGTCGGACACTGACACCAAGACCATAGGAGTCCTCAAGTAATATAGTCATGGCATTAATGAAAACTATGATCTGCAGGTAGCTTACCATTTTGTGGGTTGAGACCTCAAAAAAAAATTACAAGGTCATAAGAAATTCAAAACCTTTAATGGAACATGACCCAGATAAAAACTAGTCAAACCATCACCATTAAATACTGGAACTAACAAAGTCTGATCTTTTAAACTTCACAAAAAAGTAGCTTTTTAGTTTTTTCTTTGTAAGTGATACTATCACAATATACTCCACATATTGCCACAAACACATAGGTGCCCACCATTCAATTTTCCTCTGAAAAGGATGATAGCTGAAAGGAAAATTTAGTAATCAACATGGTAAGCACCATTTTGGTGGGCATACTTAGGTTTATGTATAGATATAGCCATATAGGTAAGGCATCTATGTGTGTTTCAGCCACTCAGGAGACTAAATGGTCTGATAGTTTCCAGCATTAGAAAGTATAGCTATTTGCGGATATGAGAACTCACTTTTGTCGCTGACCGAGCAATAGTCTGGACCAAGGTTTCCTTGCCAAGAAAGTGCATTGCATCTTCCATCATCTATTCCATCAAATGAATCCATCAGTAATTTCATCAACTACAGCCTTTTATAATGTGCTCTTTGTCACGAAATGACTCAAAATGTTTGAGAATGAATCTTCAGAATGCATTTGAAAAGCAAAAACAAAGACAAAAAAAACCCACAACTCGCTATACCCCATAAAAGAAAACAATACTTTACCTTATCAACCCGCCTGCAATATAAAATCAGCTTATATTAACAGAAAAGTGCAACAGATATTACTAGTAAATAGTTGTTTCCAAAGATGGCATAAAATGATCAAAACATGATTTTTTTATCATGATTTTCAATTGCATTGGTTTGTAGATATATAGAAAACAAGGGCTAAAGCAAAAAATCAAAAATGTGCTTCTAATACATGAACACAGGACTCCATAATATGAAACTATTTACTTTCGACCACAAGATGAAAGAAGCAATGATCACTAACTTCCAGAATCCAGCAGGGATTACAACTAAATAGCTTGGAAAGTCATAGCATACATTCAAACCAAATTAACAAGGAGGCAAGTATCAATAGAAGAGAACCAAAAGCAGAGTTCCTTTTGTTTGACGCCCTTTTACTAATCAAGGAAAAAGAATACGAAAGAAAACAGCAGGCATACCTTAAGAGTTAAACATGGGCGAGAAACAGCAAATCCAAATGACACGACAAGAGTAATTGCAGATACAGCAGCACCCGCAAAAGGTGGATATATATTCAAGCTAGCAACAACACCCCAACCTTCAGTTGCAAGAGCAATCCCATAGAGAATAACAAATGCCGTACTGATGCATAAACAAACACGTGTCAGATGCAAGGAACCACAACCATCAGTCAAATAACCATAGATAGCTCAGACTGAAATAAAAATGAAGGCAAAATAATAAACACTTCATATTCAAAGTAAATTTGAGAAATTAATTTGATATAAGAACATTCACTGGAGATCACCATTATAGACTAACCTAACATTTTTTGCAGAATCTGCATGTGCATCATAGACATAAACCGGGAGCACTCGTGGGGAGTAGACTACAACAGGAGGTGAAAGTAGTACCTAGAGAATATGACGCAGGTATAGGATACATTAGCAATAGAATTGTCACAATGAGCAAAAGAAAACAAAATGATTTGAGAAATTACAAAAAAAATGAACTCACAGTCAATGCACGCCCAGCCAGAAGAAAAAGGAAAGAAAAGTAGCCAACAGACGCACCGACAAAGGGCTTATCTGCAAATAGAATGAGCATGCATCAATAAGAAGCTCCAATAAAAGCATTCAATCACACAGAAGGGAAATCATGGTGAAAACAAAATATCAAAAGCAACCAATCACACAGCAGGGAAAGGACGGTGAAGACAAAATATCTAACACTGCATTTACCTTCCAATACTCCGACCAGAAATGCTGCTAAACCCAAAATAAATGCCAACAGACAAACTAAGAACATTTGTGTCCGCGTCAAATAGAAGTTGTTTGAAGCCCAGTGTTGAATAACACCAATGGCAAGTACAACTAGCAGCAGAACCAAAAGAAATGAAAATCCTACCTGTCACCGTAAGAAGAAGAAACAAAATTTAGCCACAATAAGAAGATTACACCAATTAAAAGAAGCATCATCAATATGCTTGATGTATATCATTCTTTTGTCCGTTTTACTGACAAAAATTTTACCACTTACCGTCCAAGGTTTAACAATTATTATGACAGCTGAGATAGCACCAAGCAAAAGAAGCAATCCAATGCCAACAAAGACATAAACACCACGAGAGACGCGCCAGTCATCATCTTTCCTGGAATAAGAACAAAATGGACGTTCAGTAATATACTGTTAGTGTAACATAAAATTCCCCCAAGAAAAAATGTACTTGGGATAGTCACCAATATCATTCTGGAAAAGATTACTTAGGGAATTTTTTTTTCAAAATATGGGTTTTCAAGGGAAAATATAGGGAATTGTAAGTTCTAATATTTTTTTATGATGACAGAAAAATAAAAAAAAGTTACAAGGAATTAGATTTCCAGCATCTTCTCACAAAATCACAAAGAAAAATATAGAAAAGATTTCTAAAGGCATAAAAGAAATGCAATGAAGAAATCATATGCCTAAAAATATGACCAAAGAGACTTTAATGAAAGACTCGATTCGGGATAAAATTACAATAACATCACCACATTTTCACTTTTGGCGATATCTTGAAGATATCGTGATATTTTACTGACATTATCAGCAGGCTTCCAATGCAATAATATTAGGATATTGTCCAAATATCAGGAATAGGGCACATCCAATTTCCTCACCATTTGTACAACCCAGAGCAAAGTGACAGGACAGCAGGAATGCACACCAGCGGTAGCAATGCAGCAAGAAAATCTCCTTTCGTAGGCATCCGATCAACACGCGAGTTGACAACCTCTAAATAAGAAGCTCCACAGAAGGAAACAAGTACAACTATCACAGAGATAGCACCACAATGTCAGGGGAAAAAAGCAGGAAAAGAAATGAATCGCATAACGAAGCTTTAGATGTGTCTTTACTTACTTGCAAAGATACCAATACAGACAGCTGAAGAGAGTGAAAACCTGTAGGTTGCAAACCAAGAAACTATAGGCAGTACACCAGTGACTAGTAGGGCTAAGATGGAGGTCATTGCCCATCCAAGGTACAAAGACGAAGTGTAAGGAGAATCATCATATTTTTTATGGCCATTCCAGCCTGTATAACCCAGTTCATCCAACGGCTTTGCCGAAACAATTGCACCTAATGCTACAATTGATCCAATTAGAATTGTTGTGGACACCATCAGCAAAATACCCTGCAAGGAGAAAATGTAAAAATTGAAAATCTTTGCAGCCAATAAATGTATCTACATACTTTAATTGTGAGTATATGTTCAGAAAGAGAAGGCATCTAAAACTATCTAGCAACAGTACAGAACACATTTGAAAAAGCATCCTATGAAAGAACTTAACAAATAAAAATAAATGGACCCAAAAGTACCTTCCAACAAAAAAGCAGAATTTGTGTGGGAAAGCATTTACGATAAGGCACCAACGAGCATAAAATGCTTGAATACAGTCAATGGACAAAAAGTTGCATCCATACCATAAACTATAAGATATTTATGGTCAAAAATGTTGGAAAATTAAGTTTGAAGTTTGAACTAATCAAGTGTCAATGTTCATCTTTCTGACAATCCATCTGTTACACTATGCACGCTTGACAACCCATAGGAGTATGGGACAAACTATCACCAAGCAACCTGCAACTTAATACAAATGAACTTATGATATTTAGAAACTTCAAGTAAGGCAGCCTGTTACATGCATTATTTAATCATATCTAATCTAGGTCTCATTTGTAAGGGAAGGGAAATCCTTTGAGTTATTGTCATCAGAGCAAGCCAATACATCAGCTCTTGGTTCCCATCCCAAAAAGAGTTAGTAATGGACTCTAATAACTCCCATTACATCTGGTATGGAAGCTAGCAAGCAGGAGAAGGATGTCCAGGCTGGAACACCAATTGTTTTAGTTGGATAGCTAAAACGCTTAGAATGGGTAGAAGGGAAGGGTGCTAGCGATAAGAGATTACATTATATGGCTTGCTCTGACGACATTAAAAATGTTTGACAGACAATTATCAAGATCTAATGTTGCCGAGTAGAAGTGAACTTCTCTCCAGAGTCTAGAGTAGAAGACTGATACGTGCCTACCTTCGAGCGGCCAAGATGGCCAACGGCTACCCGTGTCTACGTCATCTGGGACCGGAGCGTGGGCAGCCTTACAGCATCCACCAGGACTTTTCGCGTGTTAGGGAGGCTACAGCACACCATGGCCACTCTCTAAGGCCTTTCTGCGCGCATAGAAGGCTAAGGAAATGGGCCAGCCTAGAGGCCCGACAGGGGACAGGGCCGAGGATGCCGATAGGTGGCGGACCATCCCGGCCAAGCTTCGAGGGAGTAGAGTGTCTCGTCCCCATACTGCCCTGCGGCCGAGTGAGGCTATTGGTGGAGACGGCCACTACAGGCGCACAGCACCCTGCAGCGCCAGCCAGTGTTGAGGCAGGCCGTGGACTGTCGACCAGGGCAAGCCGTGCCAGCGTCGAGGGGCGCCGAAGATGGCCATTGTGGCCGAAGGTGGCGCCGAGCGACGTAGGCCGACAGACGTCGAGGGGGCGTCAGGAGAAGAGGGCGAGGTGTTCACGCGTCGCGCAGAGAGGTAGCCCACTGTCGATGCAGGTATTACTTTTTGTAGGGCTAACCCTTCTTGCAGGTTGGCGAGTGACAACCAGCCGCAGTCGAGTGACCGGCCAGGGAGAAAGGTGATGGGCAGCCAGTTGGGCGATGGTTAGATACAGATGGAGGACGCCCAGCTGACCGTCACGCGCATGGAGGAGACCACCCTAGCCGAGACGGGTGGAGTGGGTTCGCACCAGCCCGAGCTTCACGGCCGATGCCCAGCCCATGTAGAGGGCATAGGCTAGATTTTGTTGCTTTCACTTTGGACTGACCGATTCGGTCAGGATCCTAATCTGTATTGGTGTGTTTTATTTCTGTTTCAGCTTGTATAGTATTGATTTATGTTGTACCGGACGGGTTGAGCCGTTCCGTGACACTTGAGGCACTCAAGCTTATAAGCTTGAGCTTTGTACCTGTACAGGGATGTTTTTAATACGAAGGAAAAGTTTTTCTCGTCTTCCTCTCACTTTCTCTCTCCTCCCGCCCAAGGGATTACTCTCACCATGGCGAGGGTCTTCTTCCCCGCGTCTCTCTCTCGCGTCCCTGCCTACTGACGCTTCCTCTCCTTCGACCCCTTACTTCTTCTGTCTCCCCCGCGCGTCCCTGTCCTCCGACGCCTTCGTCTGCACTCATCCTTGAAGTCCAAGCCGTGCCTGTCGCCCTCCATCGCAGCTGAAGAGGTGCTGCCTCGCCAGACGCCTCAGCCACCCCTGCCGCACCATCTCCACCCGTCCCCTGCAGATGCGTTCCCAGCTTGGCCTAGGGATCACGCCGTTGATCTCTCAACTTCTGGGCGACACCGTGGGTTAATTTTGAGGAAGATCCGACCACCTGCAGCTGCCTAAGTGCCTCCCGTCGGAATCAAGAGCTCGCTGGCGGCGACCTCTGCGATTTCCACCTGAGCGGCTGCGGAATCCACTACCTCCGACGGACCCTTCCTCTTTTCCTGGTTGATTCCTCTCCATTCCTAGCTGTGAAATGCTTGTACTCGTTGTTGGGATGAACCGAGAGGGAGAGATCGCTCTGCTCTATCTGCCGTGAGCCCTGCTACGCGTGACAGTCCAGACCCCACCATCTTCAACGACCTGGCTCTAGGGTGGGCAGATGCCCCCCAAATTCTGGGCGTCCCTTCGTATCTATCCGGGCGACCTCCATGCCAATTTGCAGCCCAATCCGACGCTTGGTTGATTTTTAAAGGATTTTCAAAGGTTAGCCTCCCCTGCCCTGCGTCAGCACTCTTGGCAGCAGGGGTTGCTCTTTCGATCACCCAGCTGAGCGTGATCCTGGCGCATCGCCGGTGTTGGAGCGGCCTCGTGTCGGGCCTCGGCGGTGAGATCCTATCAAAGACCTTGGCATCTGATTTTGCACTTACTTTGGGGAACAATGCCATCAATCTTTATCAAGAGAAAGGAGCAGCAGATCCATGTAGAGAACCAATAAAAGAACTTTGGCAACATCAGACTACCTCATGAAGGGTGTGAGTTTTGTCATCGTGGCATCCATGAATATCCTCACAAAAAAGGGCATCTGCAGTCCAAAATAGACTGACCAGTAGATGTGGAATATATTAATTTTAAAAGAGGTCTACTTGATCGTCTACCATAAGGCAAACCTGATCCCCATGATCAGATGCACAGCCTACTCAACCACTAATAGATTTTCAAAAAAAAAAAATTGAGAAAAGAAGAAAAGAGAAAGAAAGGGAAAACCATGTGAAAATCCTGAAGGAAGACAGTACGTCAACCAGCACTCATTTAACAAGGTAACTGACCAGGAAAAAAGCAGCAACCAGAAACAACAGAGAATTCCTGTGCCAAATGCAACTAGTATGTCCATGCTACTTATTCAAACTACACTTCCATAACATCGCACTCCACTATCATATACTCAAATAAAAATACTATTTTAATAGTATAAAATGAACTAACAGTACTCACTGGCTTTTCTGATCAAGATAGACTTTAAATTTTTAACCTACTGAAAGACGGCCAGTTGAGAACAAACCTCACGGGCACCAGCCTGATTGCTACTTGACTGTGTTGTGTTATCCACTTGAGGGACCCAGAAACGATATCCATTGCGAATCCATATAGGAATTGCAATAGAAAGACATGCAACCATTAAGGGGACAGTGAGAGCCAAACCAAGCAACACTGATGATTTGCTGCATGAGAAAAAGACTTGGGACATCAGAGCTGGAATAGGAACAAGAAAAAGAGCTGTACACAAAAGCAGCAAATTAAATTTAATAATACCACCCAGCACCTATAACAAACCACAAGACAACCTCAACGCATGACACCTGATAAAAACTAACCAATGAAAGAAACACATCATAATCTTGATTAAAATGGTATAAAAATGAATCTGAAACTCTGTTATCATCAAATGAAATCTATTCCCCTTTTGGCCTAGTGCAGTAAAATTCATTAGCTAGTCGTTTGTCATTAGTAGCAGGAGGTGATGAAGCTATATTATCCAAGGTGGTCGAAATAGTTTTCAAGTTCACCATATTATAACCAACAAAAACCTCACTGTTTAAAACTCCCAAACGTTCTTTGTGACCATGGGATGACCATTTTCACTTTACGATCTTCCAATCCTTTGGATTGTGACAACACGGATAGTATCCAACCCATTATTTTGTTTAGTAGAAATTCATTATTAGCTCCTTCGCACACTGGTATGTAAGTGAGGAACTCAGCCTATTCTTTGTTTGAACCAGAAACTGGCCACAACCAACTCTTGGCCAGTCAAAATTTGGTAAGCACCACAACCACAAATATACAGAGATGACTTGCTTTTCACCAGGATTAAAAATTGTAACTGAAGTTGAGAAGAAAAAATCTTTACAAACTGCATGATATTCAAGCTATACCAAGATACAAACAACTTTCAACTACAAACAAACACACAAAAAAAGTCATAAAATGATTCAAAAATATTTGAAAATTCAAAGGCAACTAATCAACAAAACACTGAAAAATGTGTCTCACTTATCAAAGAATGACTGGTTATCAATGATAGAAGAACTGGGATCTATTTACTTACCATATTTGATTAACATTCAAAGAGGTACCTAATGGATTATGAGTTCAACAGATCCTGTTTAGCAGAAAGACCAAAGGCAACTAAATAACATAATAGGAGCAACCGTAAGTTTCTCACAGCACCGCACAGCAACATATGATAACAATGTGTGATCTTTAGTTTGGCTATCATGTCGGTAGCCTTTTGAACAGCAAATGAAGGCAACAGTGGCCGCTAATAAGGGCACTAGAAGGACATAATGATGAAGAAAAATACTGACACTAACAGGTACTTATGAGTTGGATACTTTCATGCAAAGCACTTAATGCACAGACAAAAAGATGGAAATGGTGAGACAATTACGATAGTTCGATGATGTTGGATAAGCCCTGCAGTTACATATTATCATTAAAGATGTGGCACATATGCAGTTGCATCAAAGAAAATCCAAAAGAAGTAGTTGGTAATTGGATTTGCTGAATATCAACAAACAAACAAGAACAGCTCATTATTTGTTGCCCAAACAACAATGGGGATCTTAACCCAGGAAATTTACAAGGTTGATTCTCCATCTGGGAATATATCATGAAGAACAAAGGCAGAAAAGGCCTGTGCATATACATGAACAATCATACCTTAAGAAAGAAAGCAGCAAACCGACACAGGTACTCAACAGCCAAGCTATAAAGCCATACTGAAAATAAAAAGAAAACCAGTCAAAAGATACACCAAAGCCAATCCAAAATTGATAATAATTCCCAAAGAACAAGGCAAAGGTAGTAAAAAAAACACTATAATATGCTGTCAGCAAAGCAGCACCTAATCTACATATTCTTATGGTCTGAACTACTTTGACATCATACATGCACAAAGAGTGCCTAGTGCATTCCATCCAGACATGCATCATCTATAGAAGATTAAAAAAAATATGGATACGATTTTTAACTACCACACTCTAAGCATAGATATAGTTGACAGATAGAGGAAAAAATGCTATTGAAAAAGTCAACAGATAGAGCTGGCAGAAGAACCAAACAGCTTGTGACTCCAGCTTGCCTGGCAGGCAACACCGAAGCAATAAAGTCTTCAGATATAAAAAAGTGCAAGATGTTGAAATGCATCTATTAGCACATCTTACAGTTTGCAGTTAAAAAAGCCAAATATGTACCAAAATAAAGTTAATGCATTTCTATTTTTTTATTATGTATCTGTAAATAAATTTTAGAGATTTCAGAAAAAATGAAAAAGTTGAACAGAGAAACCAAAACAGCTGCACCAAACAAAGATTAAACCACCACATAGATCATATAATAAGATCATTGGGAAGGAAATTGCAAAGTCAGAGTCTACTGAAATAAACCTTTATGATGAGATCCTACTATTATGATCTGTGCACATAGCATGCACTCTAAAGCACCATGAAAGCAACAAAATGACATTTCATCAAAACAATCAGCTTATGAATTATATGTTTCTACCTTTCGAGGTCTAGATGTCATCGCCATGTCCTCAGCTTGAAGTGAACGAAGGAAAGCAAAAACGGAGCAAACAACTGGTGACAGTAGCAGCACTGAAAACCCAAACTCAAACTGCAAGTGCAAGAATTCCAACAAGAATATCAGAGAAAGATGCACACAACAATTACATGGAACAACGAGACAGATCTTTATACATAAGAGTCACTGTTACCTGTTCATGAACAGCATTAATGACCTTGACAGTTTTTGGGCGAAATTTAGCCACTACGACAGTTTCTAGGATGAATATGAAACTGAATACAACCCAGGCACGCAATGGTGTGCCTGCTACTTGTCGCAAAATAAATCTACATATTTCAAGCCATCTTCCTAAACCCCGCTGTCTCAGCTCCTCAGACAATGAAATTGGATTTGCAATAGGATCGCCCAAAGAACTAGACTCCACAATAGGATCTTCCGTGTTGTCTCTGTGATCCCTATCTGCATCAAGACTACTTCTCTGTAACAAAGCAAGAATAGTTGGGTCCAATCCCTTTTCCTTCAACATTACAGCAAAATTTGGATCTAACCCTTTATCTTGCAATAGATTGGCTAATTCATGGTCACCTTCTCTTGCTCTCTTTTTTAACATTGAGGTGACCCTTGGATCATTTAACCTTTCCTGGAAAAACAAAGCCAAATTTGCATCCAAGACTTGCTGATTGGCTGAAGTTGCAGCAGATGTGCTTGAATCGCAACCTTGACTTTCTATGCCACTGCTAGGACAACCCATCAAAGGGTTATTTTGATTACAACTCCTATCATTATTGACGGTACCCATTTCACACTCCTGAACAACTGATTTGCAAGAGCCACTATGCAACATGAAACTTGGCCTTCCACTATCAATACTTTTGTCACTGCATACTCCTTCATGCAAATTTCCGCCACCAAGTGCATTGTTGTTCCAACAAACACCATCACCAGCAGAATTCATAGTGCTTCTAGGGATGGGCTCACCAGCATTGACAAGTTGCCCAACTTCAACACTGCTACTACGTTTTGCACTTGATCCACAACCCTCTGAAGAGCTAGATGAGCTGTTTAAACCTTTTCTCCGGAAGCCCTCCCTAAGGCGAATGACAGTACTCTCTAGAGCATCTCTCCTTGCAGCCAACGGATTCATCATAGATAAATGACGAGAAACTGCAGCACCTAATAGTACAGATGCTACAACAGCATAGCTGATGCAATGCCCTAAATACCTGAACAGAAGGAAAACAAACAGAAAAACTGAGAAGCTGTAGAACTTCAAGCATAGGAACTGCCAAGGAACACATGCCGAGAAGTGAACTAAACCAATAGTGTGTATAAAAAACAAACCAGTAATGCACTCCAAAGCAGATAAGGAAAACCCTTGAGGTCCCTGCAACAAAAAGAGCCGTAACTCTGCTTTTGAGAAGCTCAAATCCAAACAACCATGTACCCATGTTGTAGTCTGCAATTTTGCGACATTTGCCAGTTAACATTCATATCATACATGAAGTTTCACAAACAAAAATTATATGCAAAGGCCATTTAGCAACATATACCCAACACAACAACAGCAGCAGAAGTGACAGCCCCAAGCCAGCGGGCTTCTTTAGCTGTCCAACCATACAAGATAGAATACACAAAAAGTACAATAAGTGATCCAGCATACAGCAGCCCGAGATAAGAAGCCCTGCAACATCAACCAAGTCGGAAAGAAAAAAAGGTAAGAAAACAGCACCAGATGCAGGAACCTTGAGAAAGGTATCAAATGACAAATTTAGCAAGACTAGCAGCTACATTTGTTTAAAATCAAGTTAGCTAACCACATCCAAATAAGTTCATATTACACCTTCTCATGTTCATTCAGAACACTGTTTCTTGGTTTCATACACAAGTGACAGCACACAGATAGGTTATGGAGATAGAAAAAGTTTACTTTCTGTACTTTCTACATAAAAACTTAAGAATCAGCTCCCAAAGAATCAGCTCCCTTGTGGCACAATTAGTCCTGTTGGTATTGGCCATTTGCCAAAATAGATATTTGTGCACTTTAATTACTTTATGATACTTATTAATTAATTTTTAGAAGGAAAAAGAGACGATATCCCAATAAGGGAGGCTGATGCTTGTTGGAAAAAAAATGAAATATCAGGCAGCCAATTAATACATGCAAATAATAATAACAAGGATTTCTATTCCAACTAGTTTTACTATTTTTAAGATAGTTTTGTTCTTTTCTCGAGAGAGGAAAAAGTTGGCCACAGACATTATTACTCTACCACATCATGAACTTCATTTCATGGCAGTTATGTGGCAACAACTGAATTCAGAAGAAACAAACACCTTATTTACTCATAAATACCAAAGCATACCTACTTTAATTTTTTTACATGTAATAGGCCAGCAAATGTTATTTGGAAGAAACTCAACACAACTTAAATACAAAAAACATGCCTACTTTAATTTGTTATATGTCAGTGAATGCCAGTCAAAATTTCTGTTCTACTAAGCTCCGTCATCAGTATTTCTTACAGCAGACATGCTTTCATAATTATCTACAATCATCATGTTATCGGCTTACCCTATCAGCTTCCCAAACCGGACCTGAAGCACATCCATGACTGGATTAAGACTCATGTCATTTACTCATATTAACAAAGTGTATTATGTTTTACATAAGCATTTAAAAAGTGGTTAAGTTCCCATAGAAAGAAGATGAACCAATTACATGGAATGAACAAAAAGCTTTATGACTCTTTACATTTCCATATACTTCTTATTGCATATACATGAAAGCCAATAAGGGCTGGAAGGAAGAGTAACAGCTCAGACTTGCCTATTCGTTTTTTGCAAAAATAACTCATTCAGGTCAGGCGGTTCAGGCAAACAAGCCACTGGCCCTACTTCAATACCATCAGAGTAAGCAAACTTATAAGATCGCCGAACATATTCATCCACATCCAAGCCATTTCCTGCAAAATAACATCTAGCTCATTTCACATTGGAATAGCAGTTGAGATCTCAAACAACACATCACAACCTGTTCATATTACACCACATAAAGAATAGAACAGCTAGATGGGAATGATATATTACCATTAAAGACCATTCTGCAAATAAAAAGCATGTTAATTGCTAGAGCTATTGCTGACACACCAAAAAAGAAGCCAGATGGTGAATATCTTTTGGAGGCACTAGACCCTGCAGTCACATATACAGCACAAAATTCGTATGCACAGAGAAGAGCTACAGCCAGGAGAAGAAGAATAGCTACTGCCCCTGCCAAAGTAAACAAAAAGGCACAGAAGTGTTAAAGAACAAATGGGACCTCAAACCTACCCAGCAAGCTGACAAAATAAAAGAGAAAAGCATTAAACCACTCAGCTTAATCACAATCAGAACAAAACTTAACAAGCTACACAATCTTTACAGCTCAACCAAAATCATATCTGCAAATTACAAATCTCACTATAGCCCATAAAAGTTAATACCACAGGACCAGTTGTCAGATCCGGGAATTTTACCAACCTTCAGTGACTCACAGTTCTACACAGAGTGTTCAAAGAACATGACACGTTGTAAGATACATGGAACCCCTTCTTTCAAAAAGCACTATAGTCTATATACTCTATACAGCTTCTCAGATGCAATATTACTTACCATATTCATTATCCAAATCACCCAATAAAATAAAGAAAATGTATCAACATTTTGAAAACATAGCAAAATTATTGCCCGATATTTTAAGTATTCTCCTGAGCACTGAAGAAAGCCTTTTACAAAATTTCTATGTATTTGACCTTTTTAAGTTTCAAAAAAGTATTTCTACTTTTCTCTTTGTATTTCTGCAAGAAACTTAATAGAACACATATAACATCACAACTTTTTTTGTGTTATATATATATATATATATATATATATATATATATATACGTAGAGAGAGAGAGAGAGAACGAGAAAATTGGTCAACTTACAATTTCTAAACATTCCTTCACAAACTTAATATTATAGGCAACTGAAATATGATGGCTGGAAATCATGGAATTTCTAGACATCCCTTCACAAACCTAACATTGTAGATATGTTCATCATGGATTATTTGTTAAGACAGAAACATGAATTTCCTACAGCAAAAATATTTATGAGAATTCCAGGGCATTGATGAATGAATTATATGGAGCCAAATATTTTTTAAAAAATCAATCATGTGAATAATATCCTTACATCTAATTTTGCAACAAAAGTAAATAAATAAGCCGTTAATAAGTTTTAGAGGTTATAAGTTCTTAATCTTGCTAACCCATTGCCCCTACCCTCCCCTCCCCAAAACACAACTCTAAAAATATATATTATATTTTTAGAGTTGTGTTTTATGGAGGGGAGGGGCAATGGGTTAGTAAGATTGAGAACTTATAACTATATTTTTAAGGCCTGCTTGATGCACACGAAAAATTTAACATGGTAAATTTACCATGGTAAATTTTTCTGAAAAAATTTACAGGATGAAATTTCTCCCTCTTCCAATCTGAAGCCATGTTTGATGACAGGGTAGAATTTAACATGGTAAAATTAACCTTGTTTGATGCACAGGATAGTTTTTTGCAGGGTAAAATTAACCCTGTTTGGGCGCCATAAGGTTCAAATAAGATAATAAAATCAAAGCTTTATTACCATCTCAATGGCCCAAAATGTCGACCATGCTCTGTGAATTGAAACAGCTGGAGAGAAGGCATGATGCAGTGACCCAAAAACCTCACCTCATCGGGTCGCCGAGCTCATTCCCTCGCACACAGGGCTCTCGTCGAAGTTCTTCGTTGGAATCCTGTCGGGCAGGTTCTTCTTCACGCGGAGCAGGGAAAGAAGTCAAGAACAGTGGGGAACGTTGAGGAGGTTCTTCCGTCGACTACGAGGGAGGAGGAGACAGCAAGGTGTAGCGAGAGAGAAGAGGGGAAAAGAGGGGCATTCACGGGAAAAGAGGGGAGAAATTGAGAGCCCTAACGGCTCTCAATTTTGTCTCTGCCAAAAAGTCGGTCCCGTGAAGACCGACTTTTTCACGGGCGAAATTTCACCCAATGGCAAAGTAAATTTCAGGTGAAATTTATGTGCATTTGTTGCGAAGAATGGTGAACGGGTGAAATTTCACCCTCCCATACGTTTTTCAACTGATGCACAGGATTTTTCCTGTGCATCAAACGGGCCCTTGGAGTTGTGTTTTGGGGAGGGGAGGGGCAAAGGGTTAGTACTTAGTGAGATTAAGAACTTATAACCTCTAAAACTTATTAACGGCTTATTTATTTACTTTTGTTGCAAAATTAGATGTAAGGATATTATTCACATGATTGATTTTTTAAAAAATATTTGGCTCCATATAATTCATTCATCAATGCCCTGGAATTCTCATAAATATATATCAGAAGCACACAAAATCTTTTGAAAATTAAGTCCAGACTGGCAAAAGATTCTTGCATCAGTTAACAAAAATGCCTCATTAAACTTTGTATTTGCTATTGCTAAGAAAGCAATAATCTAAATAAGAACCAGCCACATTACAATTAGGAATACTAGATTATCTAACAGTGTGGCTGCCCATAGAGGATAAATATATCATGTGTACAAGTAATACGGTATACATACAACATATGAACTCCCTAATTTTCCACATATATCACAAGAACTACAAAAACCAAGTTCCTATTGAGCATACAAGCAAGTGCATCATCTGAAAAATTATCTAAAGAGCCAATATGCATAAAGGATAATGTATTTCAGTAATTGGATCACCTACCAAAAAAATAAAAAAACAATCGAGATTGATAGATAATTGCTTCATTAAAACCACTTAAAATCCCTCCAAGCAGAAAGAAGGGCATAAAACGTACATGATATACAATATTATTTGGTGTTTGTGTCATAGAGAGAGAATATGTGTGTGTGTGCACGTGAAATGTGCAAAACATATCTGAACTCCATCTTGATTGCCCTCCTAGGGCTTCTTAAGCAAAGATATTAAGAAACTGTGCAATAAGCAAGAACATATTTTCTTTGAAAAAATAATCTCACAAAACATACTTGAACTTTGCCATTGAGTTCTCCACCAAAGCATGATGGCATACAACGAAAGCAATAGAGAAGTTCCAGCCATGATAACTGCCAGCCCAATTACGTGCCGATCCAAAATTGCAACCAACCAGATTCCCCAAGCAACCAGCACTAAAACAGGTGAAACCACAATTGTCCATGCAGAAAGTGACAAAATTCCACACAAGGCACTCAATTGAGGACCATACAGCACTTCAGGCCATTTTCTAGCAAAAACCCAGCTGCAGAGGCAAATGAAGAAGGTTAAAGTTCGCTAAAAACTAACTTTAACAAGAGATGATATCCCAGACAAATCGATAAATAAAAAAGTTAGAGGGGAAAAGGATAGGCTCATCATGCACAATAAAAAATTAACTAGATACCATTACAATTGTTAAAGAAAATTCATACTGTATATGCTCACATACAGATACCACATTTATGAAGACATACCACCACATCCTCATGACTAGTCAACACATGCACACAGATGCAAGGTCTCAAAATGTGCATGCCCATTCAAAATCACAACATGCAAAGAAACTGTTGAACTTAGAATTTTAGAGAAGGAGAAAATAACATCATCCCTGCACAAATAAATTATAGTACAATGTTTTCTATTACCAGACCATTTTGGAGAGAAAAAAAGAAAGTTGGAAAGAGTTGCATGATTCTAATTCAACAAGATCAAGTCCTCAAGTGGAGGAATGCTGACAATTATGATAGCAAAAATCTCTCTCTCTCTCTCTCTCTCTCTCTCTCTCTCTCTCTCTCTCTCTCTCTCTCTCTCTGTGTGTGTGTGTGTGTGTGTGTGTGTGTGGCTCAAATGCCTAGCCAGTAACCCGAAAAAACTATCTTTTAATTGTTAAACCCTACAATTTTGAATTTATGTTGTTTTTCTTAACATTAAGGTGGAATTTTTTCAAAACCTCCGCTTTGAATTTCTTTTTCCAATTTTCTTTTCACCACTCTTCATTTTTTTCCACCTTTTTCTGTTCAGTATGACAGCCTGCACCCCAACTAGGCACGACCTATGCCCCAATGGGCCATTCATAAATCTGCCACCTAGGTCTAGCTAATGCTTTTAAGTTTTAACTGCATAGATATGTCCAATGTTGTAAATCTCAGCTTCCAACTAGAAAAACAAGCTCAGTTGCATTGTCCCGTTGTGGGTCTGGGCCCATGTAATTTACATTGGGTAGTTTTTCTTTCGGTGGGACAACTTTTAGAATATTTAAAAGCCATCATTTAGACATGCAATATGTTCCTTTGTTTTTTTGGATTTGGACTCTCTCTCTCACACACACACATGCAACTGGAGCTTCTGGATCTACTTAAATATCGGTTTATGATCAATGTTTACTTAAATTTCAGTTTATGGTCAAGCAATGTGATGTGCAGTGGGTGAACTAAGTAACTTATTTGACTCATAATGACATTTTATGCCTTTTATACTTTTATTACTTTAAATATTCCAGTCTTAAGCACCCTTACTGATTTTATTTTAGTCAACTGTAATGCCTTGACTGACCTGTGTCAAGTGTTTTAACAGACTTAAAATATAAACAAGGATAGTAGGATTATTTTACACGATAAATGAAATAGAAAGGAAAATTGCATTTAAAATATAAATAAATAGTAGCAAATCAAAAAAATGTGAAAACATTCAGATGTAATATTGATAATATCATAGTTTAATGAAACTTTGAACATATCATTATTCAATGCTGAAGTTAGCTGGCTCTAAATCATGACAATATTGTCACATCTTTGAAACCATCATGAGCATTGGAGAGTATGATGCAAACACATAACTTGGGTAGGGAAGCAAATACCGCAACCCCTGTGTTTATTGTTAACCTAAAGCATTTTCATTGCCTTCTACGATTACCCTAAACGTGATCCAATATGTATCATGCCCAAAAGCATGAAAAATTTATTTGAGTCAAATACCATTGACATACATTTGCCCAAAAGACAGCTGGTTCGTGCATAATATTAGCGATATGCACCAATGGCAATGAGATAACAGGGAAGACTTACGGCTCACAAACCTGACTTGCTAAACAAACACAGGTAATGCACATCCGAATGGCAATTAATGCCATGTATCTTTTGTATATGATGGTATCTGACACCCTTTCTACCATCTATTCTCCCTACACAAACATACCACTAAGCGGTCCAAACTGATAAGTCACTAATCTAGTCGTCAATCAATTTCATACAAAGGATGTGCAATAGTACTTGTTTGAGGAGACGGAATATCTGAGTGGACCAACTTGCCAATCAGGTATTCTCAACTCTCAAGTAATACATATCTACCTGGAATGACCTGCCTATATCAGATCTAACTATTTCCTGTACAATACACTGATCCGAACATTTGAAAGTGACCACATTTGAAATCTGATGCATATGTACACGGACGAAATTTCTGCCAGCAGCAATACAACAAAGGCGGGAAAAGTATACTGGCAAAAATGGGCCATGCAGTGCAACTAGTGCTTCAAGAAAGCAGAAAAACTATTTGGGACCATCACTAGATCGGGCCAAACAACCGATGATCATTCATAGGAGGACATAAACATATATAAGCTCAGCAGTTTCACAGTAAAATAACAAAGTGATCAGCAGGATGATTCTTTTCCCATAGACAACATAGAAAAGCAGCGACCAAGACTAAGAACTGAAGCGCTTTTTGCCGACAAGCCATAAATAGAAACTGATCCAGATAACCAAATTCTCATATTTCATCCTATTAGCTTGCAGGAATAATTCTAGATCCGGAGGCTGTGCATTGTCCCGCGTCATAATACTGCTTGAAGATCAATAAAACGAGCACTTCCACCGAATGCAACTAAGCATCAACATCGCATGCCCGTCTACCGAATCGGAAAATGAGGCCCGTCACAAAGAGATTAAAACCAAGAGAAGTCCACATTTTATTTACCTGTATATTCGCCATGGCCTCCAATTCACGGCCCAAAGGATGGCAACAGAAAACGAGGTAAGGAACGCAAACAGCGACCCACTGACGGCGCAAGCGACCACGACGCTATGCTCGCCCCCAGCCATCCTACAAAGCCTCCAGAGCCCCAACCCCACAACCCATGCCCCAATACAGATTCACACAGTCAAAGCAAGACTCCAATGCTCGAACCACAGCCCCCAATGAGCACTAAACGCGCAACCAAGCAGGTCCCTTCTCTTCAACGCTTCACCAACCCCACCCCCGCAAGCACCAAGCTCGCTCTAAACCCTAGCGAGCTCCAAAAAGAACCACAGCAAGAACACTCCGCCACCAGCAAAGAAGGCCTCCCCCGCCACCACGCCACACCGCCTAGCAAAATGCCTCGCTCAGGCCTCCAATCGACGGCTGCCGAGCCCCATGGCCCTCTGTTCTAGGGTTTCCCGCAAAGGGGAAGCTCGGAAAATCCGCGATGCCGGGAAGAGGGAAGCCGACGCAGCCTTAGGGTTTCCGATTTCTAGGGCTCGAAAAGCACCAAAACGAAGTGGAAGGCGAAGAGGAGGAGGGAGAAGAAGAAGGAAGAGATGGAGAATGGGAGATAGGAGCCACTAGCGACACTCTCAGCGAGGGTTTTCTAGAGAGAGAAAGTGACGAAGAGAGAGAGAGAGGGGGGGGAGGGGGAGTGAAAAACGGGGAGAGAGGAACAAAATCTCGGCGAGGAAATGATAAATGTGGGGCTCTGGAAAACCTTTGGATAATAAATATGAGGGGATTTTTGTTTCTGGAAAAGAAAAAATATTTTTCTCTCTCTCTCTCTTCAACTGGCACTCGCTCTGGTTATACTTGAGCATTATTAAGTGAAGTAATTTTATGTTCCCAAAATGCCCACCTTTTTTTCTCTTAACGGACGGTCGTGGGGCTTGTTCTTACAACCGTGGTCGCCAAAGACCTTCCTCCCCTTTGACCTTTCGTTTCGAAAATTTTTCACGAGAAGCACATCTTTTTATCATAATCTCAGAATGGACCCTTGAGTTCATGTATTTAGCCAATGGAGGCTGGGTTTCCATTTATACGATAACGTCGAAGCTTACATTTTTTTAATTGAAGATTATATTTTACTATATTTCAAACGGCTAAAGGAATATTTCATTTTAATAAGTACCAGACATGATTTGAGTGTTTGAAGTAATGCTCTATTATGTTTCTTTGGGCTTAGACATCCACCTTTTTCTTTTTGCAACACAGAAAGTTAATGTCCTCAAAGTTTTTTCTTTTTGCAACACAGAAAGTTAATGTCTTGAAAGTTTAAAAAAGCGACTGACGGCCTATTAGCCTTTATCCCATTCATTGTACCAACCCTCTTAAAGATTTTAATTAACTATATTGCCGACCATAAATTTAAAAAGCATTATCATGGCCAAAAGTTAGTTCGCTCAAAGATTTGCGGATTCCATGATGTGAGGTTTATAATCTTTGAATGGATGATCTAAAATCTTTGAATCTAGGATCTTGAATCACTTTGGATTTAAAATATCATAAGCTCAAACACACCCTAAAACTTAAACTCCTCCTACCTACTTATGAATTGCTTTTATGCAAAACACATGCATCTAGCATCCAGTGTTTGTCTCACTTGCCCTCTGAGAAAATGTTTGGAATTACAAAATAAAACTAAGGAGAGTTTATATCACAAAAAACGAGTCCTATTAAAAAAATACGTGTATAATATGGCAAAACACAGTCAGTCGTATAATACTCGTTTTATTCTTTTTTTTTAAAAAACGTTAAAAATATAAAACACATAATTATACGCGTATATACCCATTTTTTGTGTTTTTCATATTTTTAATTTTTATTATTTTTAGGATTTATTAAATGTTTTAATTTTTAAAAAATTTTGCCAAGATTTTTCCGTTTTATTCCTAAGATATACAACTTTGTCATATTGTACCCGTCTTTTTTCTCACCGTATAATACTCGTACACATTTTCTGTGATAACTGACCTTAAACTAAGGATCTTTCAAAACAAATCTTATCAGCGTCATTGGAGTCAAACAAGGGCTCAAACTCTTGAGATTCCTGAATTCAAAATGCAACTCTTGATCTATATATTTCATTTCAAACAAGGGATTTAATATCTCTCAAAAAAAAAAAAAAAACACTAAACACTGAATTTTTACTACCTCAGATTTTAAGCCCCACTCAACCAAAGCCCCTCTTAATAGAAGTACTCATTGTGTACGCAAAGTGGACCTTTGGTTGGTGGGCTTACTCGAACTTAGGTAATGCTTTTTCTTGTCACGTCATAAATAGACTCATGCAAGTCATGAGTTGGAAAGAAACAAAAAAAAAAAAAAACACATGGTTGGCATTACTAAAGAATAAGAGCCATTGAACGAATTCATTTCCATTTTCTTCTCCTTTAGCCTTTTATATCTCAGAGCTTACTAGCTAGCAGAATTTAAATGATGCAGTTAATGGTAAAAAAAATTTGATTATATATTTAACCTGTAATTACTTTTTTAAGTGTTTAAGAAGTAGATAACTTAAAAGCACGCAATTTCATCCATTTCTTAAT